>NC_135502.1:142811109-143096109 GCF_052857255.1 Amblyomma americanum | reverse complement strand
AATACGCCTGCGTCAGCAGCCCCTCTTTATCGATTGGTTCCAAAGAACTGGCTTTTTTAACAAGGGGGAAATGATGATTTCATTATCGTCCTTGTTCGGTGCAGCATGTTTAGATGACTTGAGTCTATGAATGGGTGTGTGTTTTCTTCTTGTTGGAACTGTATATATGCCTCGTTCCAAGCAATAAACATCAATTTTCTAGTCGACCTTGTGACCAAAACATCAACTTGACGTCACAGTCGGCGTTTGGTCGTTGAAACCAAAACAGCGCAAAGAAAAAATTCAGTCATAAATTATTTATTGGTTGTACACAAATACCACAGGGTGCTCCATTTATACGACTGTCTAACGCCTACGAATGTCTAATGTCTAATTTAGGCGCACTGAACCATCATGAACAACTTACTAGGCACAATTCCAGCCATTTTGGCATGGACCAGTTTCCACTGTGATCCGAGGCACTGTATATTGTCGTGTAGTATGTTCGGTGTAACATCCTGAAGCAGCACAAGGGCTATAAGGGACGCCGTAGCGGAGGGATTCAGGTTGATTTAGACTGCAGCATCGACTTCGTTAAGGTACACTGACATCGTCCTGTACAAGATCATATTCGCATTTCGCCATCACAGAAGCGCGTCCAAGCGTGGCTTTGGGTCTGCAGGTGAACACTATTGCTTATATCACCTGCGTGGCATCCGGAACGTCCTTTTACTAACTCCCAACAATAAGTTGTCCTGACCCTTTTAAACTCTTATCTCCAAGAGATTTTTTCTTTTTTTCGCGGTAAGCTAAACATGTATGAGGCACTATGAAACGGCCGGGAATTAGCACTAAGTTTAGCCCCATTAATGAGTAGTGGCATTATCTCCATCATATGGCACGCAGGCAATGGAGGGTTCAAAGAGGAGCAGACATTTGACTCGCTTTTTTTCCCACGCAAGCACTCCAGCAAAGATGAGGTTGTCATAGCATGCAGGCTACAATCTTCAAAAATATCGTAGACATTTATGGTCCCTCTTTTCAAGCCATGCGGCATGCGCTCAATCTTTGCATTCAGATGGCACACACTGACCTTTTAAGTATCTTTAATAAACTGTTTCTCTAACACTCAAGAGTGGGGAGCTAGAATGCGTTTATAAATAAAAGCTCGGCATAGTACGTTCCGAGCGGAGTTACTCGAATCGTAACTTCAGCTCGCGCTTCTCCCAGCTGGAACCGCAGTGCGTCCGGTGACAGACGAAGGTGGTACAAGCGTCAGGCGCTAACAGCGTAGAACTCGCGAGAAAAAAGTCTAGTGCTCTACGTAGGCAACGCGTACATCGCCCGGAGCGGCGGCTCACTTCCAAATGCCGTCTATCTTGGAAACTGTTTCCGGGACCCGGAAGTGAAGACGCCCTTTTGTGGCTCCCATTAAGGGGACACTCTGGAGCCCTCCCGAGGCTGTAGGGAAAAAGAGAGAGAGAGAGACGTGGAATTGTGTTTGTGCTGCTCTAGCAGCCAGACTTCCTGCCGGCCCAAAAAGATCTCATAAGGCCTGCGACAAAAGAGCGCCTCTTGATGTCAACGACTTCCGACCATCGACCGGTGCAGTCCACCGCCGCGCTCTCGTATTTACAAGCACCGCCGGCGACGAAAGCCGCTATCATCCTCGCTCCGGAAACACCACCGACCAGTGGGGATCCTGTGGGCTGTGGCTCGCTCTAAACTGGGTGGCTTTCCGAGCTAGGGCGCGACACCGGCTTAAAGCACCACTCGTAACCTGACGCGTGAGGCCCGAAATCTATTCACGGCAACTGATAGAGGCTTAATTTAAACAGAGAACAAACTAAAGCCGATAAGTAAGAGCATGATTAAACGTTTTCAAGATGACGCTGTGCAATGTCGATATGTGTCGACAGATTCACAGGATGCGTTTTCTATAATAATAAGCGAAGAGCGAAGCATACCAAATATAAAGATTATTTGTAATTATAATCAAGCATCCGTACGAAACGAATAACATGATCCTGACCTTTATGATGCCGACTATTCATTACTATAGGCCGCGCTGTGTTGATATCTCTTGATACACCTAGCCCAATGAGCGTCCTTTCAATGAATATACGCAACTATACCTGCATAAAGTCAGTCAAGCAAAATAGCATGCCGTCCAGCCCAAATGCATAAAGACGCGGACTCCTCGACCCGGAATTCCCTGAAAATCACCGCGAAAGTGAATGAGCCCTCTTGGGGAGACGTGACTGCAGGACTGCCAGAGGGAACGACAACAATAGCGTCCCCATAGGAACGATAGTGCTCAACAGGAATGCCAGCGACGACCATAAGCGTATTCGTTCCGGTCCTCGCCAGTGGTCCCCTTCAGTTACGCTGGATTTGAGCAATTGCCCGACTGCCGCACCTGTGACAGAGCCTCAGCGTTCCGGTCACCAGTCAAGCTTTTTCGACACCTGCGGGGAGACAACCCGCATTCCTGTGTCATGCAGCTGCGCTCCGGACGCACATGCGCGGCCACCTGGAAGCCGCGGGGACGACAACGTGACCAGGT
Source organism: Amblyomma americanum (assembly GCF_052857255.1). NCBI lineage: Eukaryota > Metazoa > Arthropoda > Arachnida > Ixodida > Ixodidae > Amblyomma > Amblyomma americanum. Next base: position 143,093,564 of record NC_135502.1, on the reverse strand, counting down.
CCTGTTCTCTTTCCCTCGACCGAGCTCGAAGAAGCATCAGGACCGCCCTACCGTGGGTGGTACCATCAGTGCCATCGTGTGATTGGACATGATTCTTCGAACTGTATTCTCCAGCTAGGGATCTGGGGAATACGAAGAGTATTTAAGGAGCTGCTGGTTTGATGCCAAGGGAGCCCCGTTCTTGGGAGGTATCCGAGACTCCCGACTCCTAAGAAGCACTCTTTACTGAGAAGCACCCTCAGTTGCCCGTACTTGTACATGCTGTAAATAGTCCTTGTATAAAGTTTTCCCAGTTTTCTTCCTCCGATCGTCATCGTCCCTTCTCCGGCCCAGTCACGCTACCCCATGCCAAGAACGCCTAATTGATGCCTGAAATATTAGCGGAAAAAGCTGCTCTGTACAGTAGGCCTCACTGAGCAATATAAGGGCCGGCATGACATAGGTGCTCAAAAATAGTTTTGAAGTCCGGTGCATACACCTGCAAGGCACTTGTAAGTGCAATGTTTGAATGTCTCAGCTACCGCTATGTCGCAGATCACGAACAATATTGACCACGTTTACCCATGCTGCGCAATGCACTAAACTAAGTGATTACTGCCCTGTCCGCACGTTTGGCGCTTGCTTTGCTCCTCACCACCATGGCCGCTTTTAAGTGGCGTTCCCCTGTTCCCCTGGTCCGACCACGCGCAGCTGGAGGTACTCTCCACCGCAGTGGTGGCCTATTCGATTCACCATATCCGCCTCCCGTGCGGGAGGTGCGGCGTTCGAGCCCAAGCGCAGCCGGGTACTCACCGGTGATACAAAGGGTACAAGCTTCCCTTGGTCTGATGCTCGGTTTATTCAGGGTGAAATGCTTGGTAAATGGGTCTTTGAACCCACCTTGAGTTGAACAAAAGAACCTTTTGCCATGGCGTTATTTGGGCACAGATGCCCTTGCGCCATAAAAATTCATCATTGTCGTCGTCGGAGGTACTTTCCCCCATCTCACTCGAAGCGTTGGCTGTGCTCCTCAGCACATGCTGCATAAAGGACACGTGCTTCGAAGAGTGCCGCAGAAAGGGCTGCCGTTTTAAAATCTACCATTTAGGGATCAGGGAAAAGGCTTCTTGCGCGAAATTCAAGGCCTCGTTTGAATATTCCATGCCTATGAAGAATCGCGTTTGAACTATTTCCTCCCGTATCTAGAAAAATTATATCACAGGTAAAAACAGTTGCGTTTGTAGTGAATATCAGCTGCGTGTGTTATCGGTCCCTAGAATGCGACTTCATGTGCTGTCAGCGCAAGCTGAACGGGAAAGCGTCATGCAGACTTTCTTGTCACTTACCCGTAATGCCTAGCAGGAGGCGGTTTTTTCAACGCACCCACCACGACTGCTCGAAACGCCTTGCTACGTCGACAGGAGGTACTATGCGCCCCACGAATTTACGCTGCCAATTCCGCTTGTACTCCTGTTCAAGCACTAGCTTCAGCAGTAATAGCATCCTTGTTGTTAGTCAGAGGGTACATGTAGACGCTATCTTGACCTCACCATCATTTTTCATATCTTAAGAATTATGGATGCATAGCGCACATTTAAAATTATTATGTGCCTAGCGGCGACACCGGTCGCTTCTCGGCAGAGTGGTGTTTTTGAGTCCGGGAAACAAGTATTTTACGTACAACAATAGGATTTGCCAGCAAGCTTTCCGCACAACAGTTGGGGCAGCCGTCTTGGTCACAACAGCCAGAATTACTATTAAAGCCATTGAGAGCAGTTTTTTCCACCTTCAAGCCGCAATCGAAAGTATCCTTACGGTACGTGGATAACAGGTTCTATATCCTAGACAGGAGGAACATTCCCACCTTGCTCAACAGCATCAGCGCCATTCAGCCGTTAATCAACCTCACCGTGCAGCTAAGGACTGACGTCTGTATTGCATTCTTGGACACCCTGATAACCAACGCGCTGTATGGACTTGGTCTTCGCTTCGTGACTCCCTCCTTTTCTGGGAGTTGTCTAGATTTCTATTCAGTGCGCCCGGTCAATCACAGGCGGTCAGTTGGATCTTTGCTCAACCGTTCCGAAGTCGTCCGCTCGAAGATATCATTCTAAAGGAAGAGATAAAAAACTGAGACCGATCTGCAAGCTACCGGCCACTTTTAATCTTCCTTCCGAAGCACTGAATCAAATAGTGGCCAACGAAAGAGGCCTCTTCTTACAAAACGAGATATAGGCACCAAGAAACTGCAGCGAGGCACCATCCTGCATGTAGCAGGAATCACCGAGGCGCTTGAATGTGTTTATAACAAGCACGGAAGCTACGGAATTACGTTGTAAAGTGATGGACCGGCTACCTGGTGCCAACCTTACTCGCGTTGTTTACGGGTTTGCTTCACACATCAGTCTGCGTAGGCAAACAGAAGCGGTCACGGGATAAACAGAGACGAGCCGAAAATTGACAACAATATAGAACGTAGTGGCGAGCCTAAACATAAGTCACTGATAGTCTTGGCACCGCCTAACGCACTAGACTGGGCCGGTGGCCGCTGACATCTGACAAGGTCAGAAGGCTGCGCCTGTGTGGATGTGAATGAGTAATTACTGCCTCGTTACATCTCTTTGTGTCAAGTCACTAAAAGCATTTAGGGGTTGAGTAACCCGAATGTGTCCACTTGCTTAATTATTTTCGAACAACAGAATCGTATCACTCCCGCGACGTCTCTTTTTTTTCTGACATTAACGAGTTTCCTATGAACTTCAGACTTTGCTTCGGTCCACACTCCGTTCCATGAAAATATCCACTGCGCTCACTGAATGCAGGTTGATAGCTACACAAATTATGACTTGTCTTGGTTTCCTTCAGTTTCATTCTGTTTACTGGGCCAATCAAACACCACTGGATCGCAACAGCAGGTCGGCAGAGAGGTCACTTTTTTCCTTCAGTGTTCAAGTAAACAGACGATATGCCCAACGTAATGCTGCGATCAGCTGTACCGTTTACTCCCTTCGTGAATTATGTTACGCACAAAATCTGAAGCACAGACGCAACGCGTATACCCCGAAAAACATGCACATTCAATCTGTGGCGGGAACTACGGATCCGAGAAGAGTCATGATTGATCCTCGCTGCGAGCGCGCGGCCTCGCGTGGGCAGGATTGTTGCCCTCAAAGAACGAACTGGAGACGCAAGCGCACTTTCTTCAGAACGACGGGAAAACGTTGCGTGCTCTACGCCTATCAGCTCAAGTTCGTCGCTTATGTATCGTCTCCGATAAGAGTCTAGCGTGTGCATCCAACTTACGCATAGTAGTTCCGAGAGTGCTCTAGTACCTTCTGCCCGTCCTTGAGACATAGCGCTGCGATCATAACCGGAAAGAATACAAAAACACGCAGGCATATTTTCCCATGTTGTTGAAACGAGCAAACGAGAAACGGTACTATAAGATTTGTCTATATATGAGAAAAGGATAGTAAACACTATTTTGACCACCGCACATTTTCCTCCAAAGTTCAATATATATGACAAAGTCGTTTCGAGCACCTTTTGTGCAAGTTTTCAGGCACTTTTTTTCTTCTTCTTGAAAAGCCTATTGAAGCCGGCAGTCTAGGTTTTCTGTTTAAATTTTTGTATTTCCGTAGTGGTTTCGAGTGCGTTTGTGCACTGGAAGCCGTCTTTGGCTTGATTCGTTAAATCGAACAACAGTTCGCACCATGGCACGCAACCTAAGCATCTCCAAAATCGTTATTCTGAGACCAAGGCTTCCTGAAGAGTGATGGAAGTAATAAGGTGTATGAAAATAGAATGCATTTTTTTTAGAAAAATGTATCGCAGAAAGCCTTAGCTATGCAAAATGAAATGAGTAATAAGCTTGAGGCTGCCAGCCAATGCAACGAGATATATATGAACCCCTGAAATCCGCAAACCTTTTCCACCCTAACCAAGATGGATCACAGAAAGGCCTTTCGTCTAACACTGAATTGATTTATTCATCATTTTTAAAGCACTCTTGATCTTAATGTACTTGTTTGAGCCCTTTTTATAGACTTCGAAATGGCATTTGACAAAGTCCCACAAAACGCCTGCTTCTAAAGCTCTCACTTCCAAACCTTAACCGATTCGTTTTTAATTGGACGAAGGATTTTCTTTCTAATCGCGAGCAGTTTGCAGAAGCTTATAATCATGCGGTATTACTCTCTTTTCTAATGTACAGTTTGGCGCGCCACAGGCGCAATGCCGGATATTCTCTTCTTTTTGATTTACATCAGCGACTTAGCTGATATTTCATCGAGCATTCGGTTACTCCCTTATGACTGCATCATTTATCGCTCCATTAATACCGCTTCGGATACTGACGATCTTCAAACCAATTTATTGAAGCTAGGTAAGTGATGTTGCAGTTGGATGGATATATCCTGAATATTAACAAGTCAACGCTAATTTCTTTCCGCAGACGTCAAAATTACCTGCCTCAAAATTATCTTTTAAACGGATCTTTTCTTCCATCGCTCAATTACCTTAAGTATTTTGGCACTAACATTTTGTATTGTCGTGGATCGGGTAGCATGCCGTCGCTCAGCAGGTGTTGTCGGGCATTGCACCTCTTCAGGTGCATTCAGCGCAAGCTGGATGATTGCTTCGCGTTGTCGATAGGGCTTCATGAGGTTACAGTGGTAGATCTTTACCTCGTTCCGCCTACTCGGGATCTTTACCGCGTAGTTCGTTTCTGACAGTTTTTCCACAACCTGCGCGGGGCCCTTCCACTGCACGTCCAGCTTGTTTGCCTTCGACGCGGCCAGCAGCATTACCCTGTCTCCCGCCGAAAACGATCGCTGTCGTGCGTTTCGGTCGTAGTAGAGTTTAGCTTTCTGCTGGGCCGACTTCATGTTGGCCTCAACGAGCTCTCTGCATGACTGAAGCCGTTCCAGAAGCTGAAGTACATATTCAAGGACGGTGGGATCCTCACCTTTGCCCTCCCAAGATTCGCGAAGCATGCGAAGGGGCGACCTGAGCGACCGGCCGTATACCAGTTCTGCTGGACTAAAGCCGGTGGCTTCATGTGGCACTGACCGAAGCGCGAACATGGTAGCTGGCAAGCATGCCTCCCAGTCTCGGCGGTGCTCGTAGCACAAGGCCCTGAGGACTCTTTTTAGTACGGAGTGCCACGCCTCGACACTATTGCTCTGAGGGTGTCTTATAGAGCTGTGGATAACGCGAATGCCGCATTTCTCTAGAAACGTGACCGTAAGTGCGCTCGTAAAAACGCTGCCTTGGTCACTCTGTAACTCGGTGGGGAAACCTATTCTAGAAAAGACCTTTAACAGCCCGTCGACAATTCCCACGGAGTTCAGCTCTTTCAGGGGAATTGCCTCCGGGAACTTCGTCGCTGGGCAGATGAGTGTTAAAATGTAGCGATAGCCTGATGCGGTCACAGGTAGTGGACCTACAACGTCCACCACAAGGCGCCGGAACGGTTCGCTAATTAGTGGCACAAGTTTCATGGGCGCCTTGCATTTATCGTGGGATTTTCCTACCCTCTGACATGCGTCGCAGGTCTGGACGAATCTTTCAACATCTTTGAAGCACCCTGGCCAATAAAATTCTCTTAAAAGCCGGGCCTTTGTTTTTTTGATGCCGAGATGGCCGGACCAGCCGCTTCCGTGACACAGCTTTAGAAGGCCTGCCCGATATTTTTGGGGCACCACCAGCTGGTCGTAGTGCACACCTTTTTTGTCTTTGTACTGCCGATACAGCACTCCTGCGCGCTGCGTCAGAGCGACGTTTTTCTTTCCCAGTCCCTCACCGACATGATCATGCAAATCTCGGAGAGTTGCATCGCTGTCCTGTTCAGCTGCGATGGTCTGTCGGTCTACCTTAATCAACTCGGGAAAGCCGTCCAACTGGGGAGGCAGAACCGAAATTTCCAACTCCTCAATGGCCTCGCCACACGGCGCTGAAGGCGTCTCATTTCCGAAAGGAGCGGTCTCTGCGCCCACCTGCACAGTTTTTTCGCCCGTTGCATGCCTCTCTGCTTCCCCGGAATGACTCAACTGGGCCGCGATTTCGCGGGCTTTAGAACGCGTAAGCGCGTGCACGGAGCGATCCCCATAGCTCAACCCCCTCGTCTCCAACTGCTCCTCCGAGCGGTTTGAAAAGAGGTAGGGGCACTGCTCTGGCAATGTCGCCGACACCGCCGCTTCAGTGTGCAATATCCCAAACGGGCCCTCAATGGTGACGCGCGCGACAGGCAGACAGACACTGTCCTCTTGGGCCACCTGCCTGATCCACGCGCACTCGCCCGTGAACTCCTTCGGCGAAACGAGCGCGGGGTGCACCACGTCCATAGTAGCGGCGGAGTCGCGTAGAACGCGGCACTCTCTCCCATTCACTGTCATTTTGCGCATATACGGTTCCAGTAGGCGCATGCTTTCATCATCGAGGGTGGTGAGCGAAAAAACAACCTTTGCCTTTCGCAACCGCTCGCCAGATGTCCACGCTCGTTACAGCGGAAACAGACTGGTGGTTTCCTCACCTCGAAGGCTTTCGCCCGCTCTTTTTGCTTCTTTTCTTTGTCCGCGTAGCCTCCCTCGACGGGCCATTTTCCGTGCTCCCCCTCGTGTGTCCCTTTATCTCCCTTCGTGGGGGTCGCTCGGTCCTCTCGCCGCCATGGACGATTCACGGAATTCCTGTATGGCTTTGTGACTGCCCGCACGTTTTCCTTCCCTCCGTCGCGCCTGGCCTGAAATTCTTCTGCAAGCTCCGCGGCGCGCTCCAAGCTTTTCTTTTCGGGCCTATCTTGAACCCAGAGCCGAGTTTCCTCATTCAAACATTTGTAGAACTGTTCTAGGCAAATATGTTCTACAACTTTGTCGCGGTCCTCATAAACTTCTGCGGCCCTGAGCCATTCGACTAAGTTTGCCTTTAAATAGTACGCAAAATCTGCGTAGGACTCTGTGGGCTGTTTCGCGGAGTTTCTGAACCGCCGACGGAAAGCGTCGGCCGACAATCGGTACTTCTTAAGCAATGTCGCCTTCACTTTGTCATAGTCGTCCGCTTCCGCTTTAGTAAGCCGAGCCAGCACGTCGGCAGCCTCACAAGGAAGAACCGTCAAGAGGTGTTGAGTCCAGGTGGTACGAAGGATTGCATTTTTTTCGCATGTGCGCTCGAAGTTTACAAGGAATGACCCTATGTCCTCGCCCATTTTGAAAGGAGACAAAAGATCTTTCATTTTTGCCGGCTTAGATGACAGGTTATTCTCAACATTGGGCGTAGCCGCTTTTGCCTTTTCCGCCTCAGCTTCAGCTAGCCTCACTTCCAGTCGCTTGCTCTCTAGCTCAAGCTCATATTGCCTTTTTCTTTCCTCCTCTTCAGCTTTATTCTTTATGTCCTCCCAACACTCTACGATCTCCTCATCCTCGAAGCCGCCTTCTTGAATCGCGTCGACAACTTGCCGTTTTGTCATGGATTTACCACAATCAATCCCCAATTCACCACATATCAAGACCATCTCCGTCTTCCGCAGCTTTCTCCAGTCCATGACTGCCCTTTTTTTGTGATCGCTAGCCTCTCAAGAGAGTTGGTGCAAAGCAAGGTTCAAATTCAAACAGGCTTCTGCAACCAAATTTTGCCTACCAAGAAGAACAGCACTTATTGTTAAGCCTGGCAGGACTCCAAGGAAAGAAGGCGATGCACTCACCAAACCGAAGCTAGGACATCACGCAGGCCATCCCACCGCTGCCACCAGTTGTCGTGGATCGGGTAGCATGCCGTCGCTCAGCAGGTGTTGTCGGGCAGAACAGGAACGAAGCGGTCCGGAGACGGATTTAAGGTGACCAAAAGGGAGGACTTTATGTACAGTATTTACATTGTCATGGTAGCGTAAAAGCTTGGTCGGAGACCGACCGGCGGAGCGGCCACTCTACTCGAGAGTCAGAACACACACCACTCCACTCCCTTCTGCTCGGAGTTTCTCTGTCGGCGAGCCGGGTATTCTCCTCGCAGCCGGGACACCCAGGTCCTCCTCTCCACGTCCGCTGCTCGGTCACAGCCTGTGCCAGTGCGCCCAGCTAGCAGCCATTCTGGGAAGGCGGGTTTGGCCCGGAAGCGTCCCCAAAGTCATCCCGCACTCCAGGCCCGCGGGAAGGCCGAACGAGGCAATCAGGACAACAAAGGGAGGGTCCGGCATATGGTCGTCCGCGAGCGACGGCGCCTCCAAGTCTCCGCCTGTGGGTCCGTCACGGCCACATCTGCCGTTGATTAGGTCGTCCCAGCCCAAGGATCACAACAGTATTGACACGTGTACTTATCTTTATCGGGCGACCACGTTTCACCGCCTAACAAGTGTTATCGCACAGCGCCGGACAAGCCTGCATCTATCCGAAGTCTCTGGATAGTCATCGATGCTTCTATTCGCTGTCTGTTGTAGCCGAACCTTATGTTATCTGATTTCATCGCTTGACGCGAATGGTGTACAACTTTGTGGAAGGCACGCGGGTCCCAACGATTAGTCTGTAACATTCGACGACTGCTATATAACAGCTGACGCGCTTGACCCGCGGAGCAGATTTTCGACGATCGCCGACCGTGTTCGCCGCTACCGTTGTGCTCTAAGTGTAGCCTCTTTTTGCGGGCACAGGTTCGCCCAATAAAAGTTAGTTTTGTCTTTCACAGTATTGCTACTGTGTTCTTAAACGTCACCACCACGTGACATCTGATGGAGGTGCTTCTTTTTTTTTGTTCATGTACCGGACGCCCCCGACAAGCCGTGATCCAAGCCCGGACCGCAAAGAGAACACCAACGTAGTCCCGGACAATCGAGCAAGCCGCCGTCTTCAACAGCTGCCCCCGGAGCACGGATATCTACCTGGGAAGACCAAGAAGATTGTGGCCGAGGCAACCCCAATGGCAGCCCCAGCGTCCCCCATCATGCTGCAGCAGCCCAGGGAACCACCGAAGTTCCGCGGTTCCACATTTGAGGACCCGGAAAGCTGGCTGGAAACGTATGAGAGGGTCGCTACGTTTAACAGCTGGGCAAGCGACGACAAGCTGCGACATGTCTATTTCGCATTGGAGGACGCCGCCAGGACGTGGTTCGAGAATCGAGAAGCCACCTTGACGACGTGGGACCTGTTCCGAAACAGCTTCCTGCAAACATTTACAAGCGTCCTGCGTAAAGAGCGAGCCCAAGCTCTACTGGAGACCAGAGCGCAGCTGCCGAATGACACGATCGCAATCTTCACTGAGGAAATGGGCCGTCTGTTCCGCCACGCCGACCCGGAAATGTCCGAAGAGAAGAAAGTCCGCCTACTGATGAGTGGTGTAAAGGGGGAACTTTTCGGCGCAATGACACGAAGCCCACCGCCAACCGTAGAAGAGTTCCTTCGCGAGGCTACCAGCATTGAGAAGACACTCGAAATGCGGAACCGCAATTCAACCGCCGCAAGAACTCGACAAACTACGCCGGAGTTGTCAGTGGCCACCGACGACCTGCGCGAGACCATCAGGGCAGTCGTACGAGAGGAGCTTCAAAGTATCTTCCCTTCATCGCAACCTCAAGTGGCTGAAGTCGCCGAAATTGTCAAAGAAGAAGTCCAGCGATCGCTTGGAGTTCCCGAGGTACAACCACAATCATCGCAGCCCCAGCCAGAAGCGATGATCTACGCCGCCGTCGCCCACCGTCAAGTTCCCCTCCACGACCGCGCCAGGACCCTGTAACGCCGCAATTCCTTCGACCACCGCCGCCGCCGCCAACACGCCCACCCGTCGACCAGCGCAGCGGCCCGAGGAAGACCGACGTTTAGCGCGCTCCTGACCATCGCCCGCTCTGCTACCACTGCGGGGAAGGCGGCCATGTGTACCGCCGATGCCCATTCCGCGACCTGGGATTGCGAGGGTTCGCCGTGGACGCACCGCGACCTCAGGGAGGCGAACGCCCTCGTGACATCGCCGACTACCTCGCCGCTACTCAGTGGAGCCCTCGACGGCCATCCCGGTCGCCGTCACCAGGCCGCTACCTGTCGCCGCAGCGCCGTCCATACACTGGCCCAGCACGGGGCCGCTCTGCGAGCCCATATCCGGAAAACTAAAAGCAGCAACCGATGGAGGTGCGGTTGCTGTTCGTCGAACTGACGAAGATCCTCCGCCGCCGACGAAGACGACGCAGAGACCATCTCGACGACATAATAACGACACACCGCCGTACCGACGAAGTCAGGAAGTCAAGACTTACACCGACGAAAGACGACTTGACGACTTAACTGCAACGCCAGACAAAGAACCACCGACCTCGACGTGCTTCTCGACGGCCACGCAGTTACCGCCTTTGTGGACACAGGGTCGGATTACTCCGTAATGAGTGGACACATCGCCGCCCAGTTGAAGAAAGTTAAGACCGCATGGGAAGGCCCTCAAATTCGGACCGCTGGAGGACACCTCATCACGCCGACTGGAATCTGCACGGCAAGAATAACCATTCATGACCGCACTTACCCTGCCACCTTCGTTATCCTCCAACAGTGTTCACGAGACGTCATTCTCGGTATGGACTTCCTGAACCAACACGCCGCAATCATCGCCCTGAACTCGAAGTCAATAACGCTGTCGGAAGATAAAGCGATACCGCCGCAGAGCCCTCGTAGTCACCACGCCTTGAGTGTGCTCGAAGATCAAGTGAGCATCCCGCCTCGCTCCAGCATTGTAATTTCGGTCGGCACCGAAATACCCGCTGACGTAGAAGGTGTCATCGAAGACGACCAACGTCTACTGCTAGACCGTGAAATTTGCGTCGCAAGAGGGATCGCTCGACTGCATGGAAGGAAAACTGAAGTGTTGCTGACAAACTTCAGCCAGGAGTTCAAGCACATCAACAAGGGCACGACGATCGCGTACATCGATAAAATTCTGGAAACCAGTAATGCGTTTGTCCTCTCGGATTCCGCCGCATCTACCCCGACGACCATGGTTCCCGAACCAGACTACGACATTAATCCAAGTCTCCCGTGATTTATCAACAGCAGCTCAGAAGTCTGCTCCGACGATACAAAGGCTGCTCTTCGACATCATCGAGGATTCGACAAACACCAGTCGCCAAGCATCGCATAATCACCGAGGAATGCGTTCGACCACTCTGCCAGAGCCCTTACCGAATTTCGCCGCAAGAACGTGAAGCTATAAGAGAACAAGTCGACGAAATGCTGCGCGACGACATCATTCCGCCGTCGAAAAGCCCGTGGGCATCACCTGTCGTCCTGGTGAAGAAAAAGGACGGAACCCTACGTTTCTGCGTCGAATATCGTCGTCTGAACAAGATGACGAAGAAGGACGTATACCCCCTCCCACGGATAGACGACGCATTGGATCGGCTCTGCAACGCAAAATACTTCTCGTCGATGGACCTCAAGTCTGGCTATTGGCAAATAGAAGTAGAGGAAAAAGATCGCGAAAAGACCGCCTTCATCACCCCAGACGGCCTCTACGAGTTCAAGGTTATGCCATTTGGACTGTGCTCGGCTCCTGCAACGTTCCAGCGCGTGATGGACACGGTTTTAGCAGGATTGAAGTGGCAGACCTGTCTCGTTTACTTAGATGACGTCGTTGTCTTCGCCGCAAATTTCGACGATCACCTTAGGCGACTTGCCACAGTACTAGAGGCCATCAAATCATCAGAGCTCACTCTGAAGCCAGAAAAGTGCCGCTTCGCTTATGTTGAGCTTCTGTTCCTAGGCCACATCATCAGCAAGTCTGAAGTCCGCCCTGACCCGCAGAAGACAGCTGCCATCGCACAGTTCCCGCAGCCCATCGACAAGAAGGCAGTGCGTAGATTTCTTGGCATGTGTGCCTACTACAGGCGATTTGTCAAGGACTTTTCACGCACCGCTGAGCCGCTGACACAGCTAAGTAAATGTGACGTCGAGTTCAAGTGGGAAACGCCGCAGGCCGACGCATTTCAAGAACTCAAACGATGCACGCAGTCGCTGCCCGTACTTGCGCACTTCGACGAGCACGCCGATACCGAAATCCACACTGACGCCAGTAGCCTAGGCCTCGGTGCCGTCCTAGTCCAGAGAAATGATGGGCATGAACACGCGATAGCTTACGCTAGCCGGTCGTTATCAAAAGCGGAAGGCAATTATTCTACAACCGAAAAGGAATGCCTCGCCATCGTTTGGGCCACAGCGAAATTTCGCCCTCACCTATATGGCAGGCCATTCAAAGTGGTCAGCGACCATCACGCATTGTGTTGGCTAGCTAACTTAAAGGACCCTTCAGGACGGCTGGCACGGTGGAGCCTCAGACTACAAGAATACGACATCACTGTAACCTACAAGTCCGGACGAAAACACTCAGATGCCGATTGCCTATCACGCGCCCCATTGACCCGCCGCCGCAAGATAACGAGGATGACGACGCCTACCTTGGAATAATAAGCGCGGAAGACTTCGGCGAACAGCAACGAGCAGACCCGGAGCTAAAAGCCCTAGTCGATTATTTGGAAAAGTACACCGACGTTGTCCCTAGGGCACTTAAGCGTGGATTGCCTTCGTTCACGCTTCAAAACAATCTACTCGTGAAGAACTTCTCACCAGTCCGCTCCAACTATCTTCTTATAGTTCCTTCGGCGCTGCGTCCAGAAGTACTGCACGCCTTACAAGTCGACCCGACCGCTGGACACCTCGGTTTCTCCCGGACGCTATCAAGGATACAAGAAAGATATTACTGGCCGCACCTAACCGCCGATGTCGCCCGTTACGTCAAGACATGCCGAGACTGTCAGCGACGCAAGACACTACCGACAAGGCCAGCGGGATTACTACAGCCGATCAAGCCTCCTTACCGACATTTTCAGCAGATAGGGATGGACTTGTTGGGACCGTTTCCGACATCAACTTCCGGAAATAAGTGGATCGTTGTGGCGACGGACTGTCTCACCCGCTTCGATGAAACTTAAGCTCTGCCGAACGGCAGCGCAGTCGAAGTGGCGAAATTTTTCGTTGAGAACATCCTGCTGCGACATGGTGCTTCAGAAGTCCTCATCACCGATAGAGGCACGGCTTTTACAGCAGAGCTCACGCAAGCCAGTCTGCAATACAGCCAGACAAGTCACAGGAGGACAACAGCCTACCATCCACAGACGAATGGTCTCACGGAGCGCCTGAACAAGACTCTCGCCGACATGCTAGCAATGTACGTCGACGTCGAACACAAGATATGGGATGCGGTCCTGCCGTACGTAACATTCGCTTACAACACTGCGGTGCAAAAAACAACACAGATCACGCCATTTAAGCTGGTTTACGGCAAGAACCCGACGACGACGCTCGACGCCATGCTGCCGCACGTCACTGACGAGGAAAATCTTCCCGTCGGTACCTATCTACAGCGCGCCGAAGAAGCTCGACAGCTCGCCCGCCTACGGATCAAGAACCAGCAGCGTACCGACAGCCGACATTACAACCTGCGACGACGCTTCGTCGAGTACCAGCCCGGCGACCGTGTTTGGGTATGGACCCCGATACGCCGACGAGGACTGAGTGAGAAACTATTGCGACGCTATTTCGGACCTTACAAGGTCATTCGACGTATTGGCTCACTCGAATATGAGGTCGTGCCAGATGGCAGTTCGCATTCACAGCGGCGCCGCGCACGATCGGAAGTCGTCCACGTGGTGCGCCTTAAACCCTTTTACGGACGCTGACGAACTTCCTTATTTTTGTTGTTTTCTTTGCTACGAGTGTTTTTATTTATTTCGTTTGTTTGCAGCATCGGGTCGATGCTTTTCAAGAGGGGGGTAATGACAGGTGTACTTATCTTTATCGGGCGGCCACGTTTCGCCGCCTAACAAGTGTTATCGCACAGCGCGGGACGCGCCTGCATCTATCCGAAGTTTCTGGCAAGTCATCGATGCTTCTATTCGCTGTCTGTTGTAGCCGAACCTTATGTTATCTGATTCCATCGCTTGACTCGAATGGTGTAGAACTTTGTGGAAGGCACGCGGGTCCCAACGATTAGTCTGGAACATTCGACGACTGCTATATAACAGCCGACGCGCTTGACCCGCGGAGCAGATTTTCGACGATCACCGACCGTGTTCGCCGCTACCGTTGTGCTGTAAGTGTAGCCTCTTTTTGCGGGCACAGGTTCGCCCAATAAAAGTTAGTTTGTCTTTCACAGTATTGCTACTGTGTTCTTCAACGTCACCACCACGTGACAGTATACTCACAAATGGTCACCACATGCCATATCGATAGTTATCAACCCTAAACGAGTTCCGGTACCTTCAGCGTAATTTAAAATCTAGTTCCTTCCTTAGTTAACCCAGTAGCTTGCAAAACACTCATGCGACCGAAGTTCGATTACTCGTCTACTACCTGGAACTCCGCTCAACTTGGCTCAAGTAATCTTATTGATCTCACTCAAAAGCGTGCAGCTGGTTTTGGCTACTCGAATTGCTATTATTTCATCAGTGATGCTTAGATAATGAATAAAGCAAGATTGCATAACCTCCAGAAGAGCCGTGAAAGCGCAAGAGTTTGTATTTATTGAAAAATATATCATGTTTTCCCTCATGTGACACTCCTATTCAGCCCGCTCATCGTTTTGCAGCTCTTACAGGCCACTACAAGCGGTCTATCCGCCCTGAGCAAGCAAGACAACCCACCTTCACTGCAAGTTTTACCAAAACAGCTCAGGACGGGAACAATCTTCGCACAATGTGCCATCTAGCTATCTAGTATCTCCTTTGTTAACGCTGTGTCACAGTGCCACCTTTCTTGTATACACTTCTACATGAAGGGCTCTTTAGGCGTCTCAAATAAATAAAAACAAACAACAAAGACATTACTCGCCATGGCACAAGCTTAGATGATGTCTCACATACGTCCGCACTCCTGGCGAGCGTCGCCTATTTTCGCATGTACTCTTTCAATTGAGACTAAATCCCGGACGAAAAGCCGAATTATGACCCTCAAAGCATTATCAATATCAATAAAAAATAACTGAAGTTGAGACTAATATAAGTTTATGTTATACCGTGTTGAGACCTAAACATGAATATCGAGCTGCCTTGGATAAAGCAACAAATCTGCATTCGCGTACCAAATTACACGTGCGAAAGCCTTGGGTAGGTAGGAGAGATAGAGGAGGAAAAAACAATGCAGGGCCAACCAGGAGGAGACACCGGTTTGCAACCGTGCATTGGGGTAAAAGGGATGTGAGGATATAAAGATGAAGGAAAAAAGCAGCTATCTTTCAAATGAAGTTAGCAATTGCTTAGCCTGCAGCCTGCGAAAGCCACTGCAACTTAATAATCTGGATCCGCACAATTTCACGGCACCAGTTCTGCAGAGAATTTTGAGAAAAAACTGGAATTGTGCTTCGTGTTACGTGTCCTTCATCCGTATTCTGTGCCTTACTTGTGTACAAGGTGCCTTTCATTTGTAATTTCCCCACCCTGCAATAGACCGCCAAGGGTTTACAATATTGAAAATAAATAAATAAATAAATAAAATCACTCTATCACGCACGCCCAACACCCTCATGAACAGTACCTGACACCACTGACGACACCTCAGCCACCGTCCGAGAACGTATCCGTCAGCGGAAAATGATCAAGTTGTTCTGTGCATGGCAGCGCGATTATTTTTGGCACTATATTAGAGGGCATGTACAGAAAAGGAGCATTATCATCTCGTCACGCGTGTATCTAGAGCGTGCAGGGATATCACCCATACCGATAACAAAGGGGAGCTTTTGGCTGATGCGACGCCAAGATGCAGTCGACATGTTGCTCCACGTCGTGATAAGCTGTCTGGAAGCCGGGGCTGCAGGTGAGGACCCAGGGATTGCGGACATGCGTTCGAAAACTAGCCCGATTCCATGAGGCAGGCGTGACCTCTTGCCCAAATGCTCTTAGCCTTCCCGCCTCTTCCACTCCCGGAATCGGGATCGACACATATTCACCTTCGTGGTAGGCTGCTCTCACGGCCTCTTTCGCGAGCTCACTTTCTGCTTTGCCTCTGTGCCCTAATAGCCAATGGTAGATTATATCGTTCCCTTTACTGATGGCACAGCGATGTAGCCCTCGGATTTCCATGGCCAGCTGTTCATGGGGTCCACGCCAAAGAGCAGCTTATAAGCCATGGAGGCCTGCTCTTCAATAAGAGGAAATCGACCGATGCTGAGGGCTTTCGCCGTTTATGCACTGAATGATAGCGGAAGAACTTGGTCAAGAAGTGATATGTAGTTGGATTTCTGTTCTTAGAATCTGAAGCTTCTGATGAGAAAATTCAACGCTGAGGGGCTCTGTAGCACAAAACTGAGTTATTATAATTGCTTCCTATCGATTTTGTCCGATGCATGTAAGGCTTGTTCTATTTTCAAGCCTATGTTTATTGTGCTGAGTATCTTTTTGGAATACTACTTCCTACCCCCACTTTGTCTTCGTAAATGCATGCAAGCTGCTTGTATTGCGGCCACAGAAGTGGCATCAGGACAGAAGGGGAAGGGGGTACAAAACGGGTATGGTATTAGACTTATAAGCCATTCGAAATCTTCTCTGCCATCTCCTTTATCAGTTCTATGGGCCACGGTGTGGCATAGACCAATAAGAGATCGCTTTCCTAAGCAGGAACAGGTGATCTAGGAGCACACTTCCCAGCTTCTCCGATATCTCCACGACCTGGAATAGGGCGACGGGCAGTGACTACGGCAGCGAAACAGGTTTGTATGTCTAAGCAGTCTTACAACGTATGAAGGATATTGAACACGAATGGCGACGTTTCTTCTGACATTAAATCTCTCGTATAATGTTTGATGTGCTCAAGGATTGCAACGCTCAGGTGTGGTTTTTTTATTAAGGACACTTTAAATAAAGTTAGCTGCGTAACGAGTAAAAAATATATATATGCGGAAAATGTGGTGGTGACCTTAGGCATGATATAATGCCGATACAAAACAAGAAAGCGAACGGCTATTTTGCCGACTTGGGCCCACACAGGAAAGAGCTTGGTGGCGCCTGCCTTAACTCGCATACCTGGTGCACAAATTCCGTAAACTACGGAAAACGCCTGTTCAAAACCACTTATTAACTTACGTGGCCGCAAGTGCGACAGAGCTGCTCGATGAAAAGATATAGCTGCAAGTTGGTTTTCAAACCTCAGGCAAAGCCGAAGCAGTGCTCACTTTCTTCAGCAGCCCTTCGAGCAATGTGCACTATTTGGAGATAACTGGTTTAGCTGGGAGGACCACTGCAAGAAGACAAACTCTGTGCTCCCATCAGGAGACTACATCAGAGGCCCCCAATTAGGGCCAGCTTACTCTGCGCTCAGACTTCCAAATTACAACGCCATGCTCACAGAAAGACTATAAAGAGAGAGAGAGAGAGAGAGAGAGAGCGGACTGTTTACCTCTTCGCCCTTTGAGGCCGGAAGCCAGAACACCATTACGCTCTAAAAGCATTGTCGCTTCGTCCGACCTATTCAGCCGGTTGCCATAAATGGGGGGGGGGGGGGGGGGGGGGGGGCGTGCAGACCTGCGGCGGAAAGGGGGGAGATGGGGACAGGGACCGGCGCTCGGAAGTGAGCATTCTTTAGTTTCGACAACGGTGTAGGGCAACGGAGACACAACGACGCTGTCCCAGTAATAAAGCAAGCGCTGGAAGCCAGTGGCGTGCACACCTATTGAAGCGCACGAACACACGTACACACAAAACACAGTGGAGAGTTGTGAGCTGTGGCGCTATCGGCCGCGTGATCGTCATTATTCACGAACAACACCGGGCAAAGGACTCGCCACCTTTCTCCTCGCGACGAGCGAAAAGAGCAGCTGTCACCGACGCCGACGAAACGGGGAGGCGAGACACCGGCTGTAATTGTCCCCCGCCTCCATTCATCCCCACGGAGTCTTTCGTTTTTACTGTTGTTTTCAGCTCACAGAACGAGGGCCTTGACAGCGCGCCAGGCGTTCCGAAGAGAAAGATTACCGCTTCCACTCAGCGGACAACAGGAGACGCGGCTAATGACGGTAATCAGGAGTGATACGTTTCCCAATCGCGATAAAGAAAAGTGCGCAGAGATAGCAGCAAAATGGGGAGAAGTCGGCCGACAATGCACAAGAGTAGAAGGGCGCGTAGGTGATCCCGACGCAACTGAAACACACCAGCAAAGAAAAAAAATTGAAGAAACGGACCAAGGAATTTTTTTTTTATTCGGAGAAGTGTGCCATGAGGCATAAGTTGAAAAAAAAGAAGGGGGGAAGGAATGCACGGGATAGAAAGTTAAAAGAAGGGAATTCACCTGAGGTAGAAAAGTGGTCCGGCGTAACGCAGTGAACTTATCGTGCTATTAAGACACTAATGGATCCCAAAAAAATAAAGAAAACAACGGCTACCCTGCTTGGCCTAAAGATGAAATTAAAGGCCTCTCGCAGAACGTTATTCCGGCTGCCACTTACTTTTTTTAGGCAACTCCCCTCTTAATTCACTCCTTTTCATTTTCCTTCTTTCAGTTTCCCGGAAGTTTCGTCTTACCCCCCATACTAATGATTCTCACCTTGCGTGGGAGAGAAAACTGAATTCTAATGAAGTTTAACGACTCCGCTTTCCAAATTGGTACTTTTGATCTTTTTTTAGAGGTGTTCTTTGTGTTTGCGACGTTTGATGTGAATTATTCCTCCCTTCTATGTCTCTGTGCGAACGAGGGCTTATGTCAGAGGACAGGATATTGCCAACTGCTCAAGTTGCAGGCAGAGTGTTATTAGTTACGAGCAAATGTTCGCGGGTGCATTAGCGAATGTTGACCGGTTTTATTTCTCGTGAATAATAGATCGCGCTTAACGCCGGCTTCACGCGCCCGCCGCTATTTCCACTCTTTCGTTCTGCTCAGTACGAGAAATTATTTCGCGAAAGGAGAAAAACAATATCCGGTAATTTTGTTCGCGCTTCTAAAGCAAGTGCGATAGCTCGTAGAAGTATCGCAGGGCGACTTGCACATTAAGATAATTTGGTGATCAGTTACTGTTCACAGCGCAGATGTAGACAAGAAAAAAATGCACAAAAAGTAATGTAACTTTGTCTTGAGTTGTTTTGTTTAGTTTTTGCTGCACAACGAAAGCCTTGAAGCTAGTATAGCTCAAACGCGGTATGTTCGATTTATTTCCCCTGCTAATTGACCTCTTCCGCTCCTTTACAACGGTTGCTCGAGTGATGTTTTACTCATACACCAGAGCAAGTCTGATCAACTAATTTACTTCCTATGTCCCTAGCGGGAGGTCCCTCCAAAAATGTCGTTTTTTGCCTTTTTATGCGACGGAAGACATCCCGATTCACCTAAAATGTGGGTTAAGGGTTCACATAGCACTCGAATGAACTTTGTCCCCAAACATTCATGCTCGTCTTAACGAAGCGGTGGCCTAACAGAGCATCCGCCTCACGCTCAGTAGTTGCGTGGTTCGATTCCCGGCGTCACAGGGTACCTCATCGGTTTACTAATGGGCACAAGATTCTCCCCGTTTTGGTTCTGAACTCTTCTGAGGTGAAATGTTTGGAAAAGGGTAATCGGTTCAGTGCCATTGCATTTGGCTACCTACCCCAAGGTCGCAGGATCGAATCATGGCCGGGACGGCTGCGTACCGATCGACGCGAAATGCAAAAGCGGTCGTGTGCTGCTCGGTGTCAGCGCACGTTAAAGAAGCCCCGGTGGTCTACATTAGTCCTAGGCTCTCCACTACGGCATCCTTCATACACCAAGTGTAACTTTGGTACGTTAAGCCGCTCACCAAAAAAAAAAAAAAGGTACGGTTGACTTTAACATACCACCAGAAGAGAATGTTTGAAAATGCAGATAAGAAGGTTATTCGTCGTTATGAAGCATACCGGAGTCACACGGAGTCGCGCTGCTTTCCAGCCTTCCAAGGAGCCGAAAGCTAGCAGCTTTTTCAAGTGCCGTAGGCAGCCCGTGTTGAAGGTGACTGAATTGTCATTTTTCTGTTTGTTATTTTTTTGCTGGGAATAGGGGGAGGGGGAGCTGTAACGTTGCAATAATACTATTTCGGTCATTTTCCCCTCCTCGAGAAGAAGAAAAGTGTGGGTGCTTTTGTTTTTTTACTGTGAAAGCATTGCTACTATGTGTATGCCCAGGAAATCTAATAAGGGCCATCCACCTACCCGCCGCGGTGGCTCAGTGGTTAGCGCACCCGGCTCCGGAGTTCCCGGGTTCGAACCCGACCGTGGCGGCCGCGTTTCGGTGGAGGCGAAACGCTAAGGCGCCCGTGTGCTGTGCGATGTCAGTGCACGTTAAAGATCCCCGGGTGGTCGAAATTATTCCGAGGCCCTCCACTACGGCACCTCTTTCTTCCTTTTTTTCTTTCGCTCCCACCTTCCTCCCTTTCCTTACGACGCGGTTTAGGTGCCCGCCGAGATGTGAGACAGATACTGCGCCATTTCTTTTCCCCCAAAACCAACTTTGTTTTATTTTATCCACCACCTGCCACCAACCCCTCTAACTCCATCTGTGAAAAAGGCCTGCGCTCACTAAACGCCCAGGAAGTACCAGAAAGAAAGTGCAAGGACGAAATCGTTTTCAAACATGCAGTGGAAAAGCCAGCTGCACTCCAGAAGCCCAAACTCCATCGATTTCCCCTCCCCTGGCAACCGCACTCTCCCAGCTACAGAGCTGACCACCCTCACCCTGCAAAGAAGTTCAGTCGCGTGTGAATGGGCCCAGAAAATGGCGATTCATTCATTCATTCATTCATTCATTCATTCATTCATTCATTCGTTCGTTCGTTCGTTCGTTCGTTCGTTCGTTCGTTCGTTCGATCTTTCGTTCGTCGAAGTTTCCACACCGATCACGCCAATTTGCGCATTAACCTGATCGCTGTCTCAACTTGCCAGTCTCGAGTACTGTCTTATTGCCTGATAGGAAAACTTGTATCTTTGGAAGCAGAGTATATATCCGGCGTTTTTGAGCCATCTTCAGATCACGTGAGGCGCGTATGCGGCATACTGAAGTCCGGGTGGCGTTGGTCCTGTCGTTTGTGTTCTACTATTCTCGTCGTTCGTCCTGCCGTTTTCATAGCATCTTCAAGGATGAATCAACTAGCCCTAGAGAGTTTTACTTGGGTCCCTAAGGACAGCTGTATTGAATCTTTGTTTTCAGCAAAATCAATTTTGGGCATGGTTCGGGTGTCCATCGAGATATGAGACAATCACTGCGTCATTTTTTTCCTCAACAACAAATTTTAATTTTAGTTTTCATCTTCATTCTTGTCGCTCCTGAACAGCAAAATACATAATTAGTCCTTAGACATTTCGATTCGAAGAGAACCTCTTTTTCCCGTCACTTTAATACAAGGCTCACTGTCACAAGCCAATTTCGCAAGTAACGTGCTGATGGCACCCTTATTAATTTTGCATGAATCTCACTGGCTGGCGAAAATGAGTGAAGGTTCTGTCACTCTAATTCAAAGTATGGGCCTTTTCTTGACGTCGTTACCGAAAGCATGAAAATGCTAGCTGTATAGCAACCACTCGCCGCAGCATTATCCACTTTCGATCCCAACAACAAAGTCGTTGCGGAGATTTCCGGACAGTATTTCAGTCACCTCTGCATCACAGAGCCTGCGATGTGCTTTCGAAAGCTGAAGCGGCTGTAGTATTTGGCTGTCAAGATGTTCCGAGCGCTGACGAGTCGGCAGCAAGTGAAACTGCCGATGCTAATCGCTGAGTTACCTTGAGAAGGGAATAATGCAAGCTGTATGGATGCTTTACCGTTTTGTACAAACATTTCTAGCAGCATTGTGGCGATGGTTACGCCAACACGCCGAGCGCGGCGTTTGCTAACGCAGAATTCAGTGCAACCCATGTCCCTAAGTACCCACTTGGATCTTTCTGCGCTGTATCCGAAGCGCTGAAACACGGTGTACGAAATCAGAGTTAAAAACCTGGCACCGCCAGAAAAAGGTCCGATGGGGGCCCAATGCGGTTAAAGTGCCCCTCCAACTCCCCCCCCCACCCCCCCCCCCACCCCCAACTATAGCAACAGATAAAACGGATTGTGCGAAAATAAACACAGAGTATGGAAATGCAGCATCCTTTAGCGCTTATAATAGGGCTTCAGACTGGCGACATGGACAACTTCTGGTCGTACGCGGCGTCTCTGGGATGCAGTCATTGCGTCAGGGATGACTTCATAATCCAGTTCACCCAGCCGACGAAGAACCTTGTACGGGCCGAAATAGCGGAGCAAAAGCTTTTCACTCAATCCACGGCGGCGAATGGGCGTCCACACCCAGACTTGGTCTCCTGGCTTGTATTCCGCGTTGCGTCTTCGTAGGTTGTAGCGTCTGGCGTCGGACCGCTGCTGATCTTTGATCCGTAATCGGGCAAGCCTTCGAGCTTCTTCTGCGCGTTGAAGGTAGGCGGCAACGTCGACGTTCTCTTCTTCTGTAACGTTGGGCAGCATGGCGTCTAGCGTGGTCGTGGCATCCCTGCCATGGACGAGCCTAAAAGGCGTCATCTGGGTGGTCTCCTGCACTGCGGTGTTGTAGGCGAAGACGACGTAAGGCAGGATGACATCCCAGGTTTTATGTTCGGCATCGACATACATAGCGAGCATATCGGCGATGGTTTTGTTCAGGCGCTCGGTCAGTCCGTTGGTCTGCGGATGGTATGCAGTTGTCCTCCGGTGGCTGGTTTGGCTGTAGCGCAGGATGGCTTGCGTGAGTTCCGCCGTAAATGCTGTTCCTCTGTCCGTGATGAGCACATCGGGGGCGCCGTGTCGAAGAAGAATGCACTCCACGAAAAATTTGGCCACTTCTGCTGCTGTTCCGTTCGGTAGGGCTTTCGCCTCGGCGTAGCGGGTCAGGTAGTCGGTCGCTATGATGATCCACTTATTTCCAGATGTTGACGTTGGAAAAGGGCCAAGCAAGTCCATGCCAATCTGCTGAAAGGGGCTTGCGGGAGGTTCAATGGGGTTCAGAAATCCTGCTGGTCGTGTGGGAGGAGTCTTTCGTCGCTGACAATCTCGGCATGTTTTCACATAGTGTGCGACATCGGCAGACAGTCGGGGTCAGTAATACTTGTCTTGAATGCGGCGGAGGGTGCGAGTAAACCCGAGATGTCCAGCTGTCGGCTCGTCGTGTGAAGCCTGTAGAACTTCTTCGCGGAGACAAGTAGGTACAGCAAGGAGGTAGGCTGTTTTGTTCGCTGTAAAGTTCTTCACAAGGACCTCATTCTGCACACAGAAAGAAGACAGTCTTCGCTTGAATGAAGCGGGGGGTGAAGAAACCTTGCCTTCCAGGTACTCGATGAGGCCTTTTAGGTTGGGGTCCGAGCGTTGCTGCTGAGCAAAAGAGCTTGCGCTGATGGGTCCCAGGAAGGCGTCCTCATCGTCGTCCAGCGGCGGTGCATCTACAGGGGCTCGTGAGAGGCAATCGGCGTCAGTGTGCTTGCGTCCGGACTTGTAAACGACGGTGACGTCAAACTCCTGGAGACGCAGACTCCATCGAGCGAGTCGGCCAGAGGGATCCTTCAAATTGGCAAGCCAGCAGAGCGCGTGGTGGTCGCTGACCACCTTGAACGGCCGTCCGTAGAGGTAGGGGCGGAATTTCGACGTAGCCCAGATGATGGCAAGGCACTTCTTCTCAATGGTCGAATAGTTAGCCTCGGCCTTGGAAAGGGAACGGCTAGCGTATGCGATGACCTTCTCCAGCCCGTCACTTTTTTGAACGAGAACGGCGCCTAGTCCTATGCTGCTTGCGTCGGTATGAACTTCAGTATCGGCGTTTTCATCAAAATGCGCAAGGATCGGTGGGGACTGTAAACGACGCTGAAGTTCCTTGAAGGCTTCTGCTTGCGGCGCTTCCCATTTAAACGGCACGTCTGCCTTCGTCAGTTGGGTCAGGGGCTCGGCGATGCGCGAAAAGTTTTTCACAAATCGTCGGTAATATGCGCATAGTCCGAGAAATCTGCGCACTGCTTTCTTATCGGCCGGCGGTTGAAACTGTTCAATAGCAGCTGTTTTCTGCGGGTCTGGGCGTACTCCTTCCTTGCTAACGATGTGGCCTAGAAACAGCAGCTCTTCGTAGGCAAAGTGGCATTTCTCTGCTTTCAAGGTTAGGCCAGACGACTTGACTGCGTCTAGTACTGTTCGAAGTCTTTTGAGGTGCTCTTCAAAGTTCGAGGCGAAGACAACGACGTCATCTAAATATACGAGACAAATCTGCCACTTCAGGCCTGCCAGCTCTGTATCCATTACTCGCTGAAACGTCGCTGGTGCGGAACAGAGACCAAATGGCATCACCTTGAACTCAAACAGCCCATCCGGAGTTATGAATGCTGTCTTCTCGCGATCTCTTTCGTCGACCTCAATTTGCCAGTAGCCGCTCTTGAGGTCCATCGATGAGAAATATTTGGCGTTGCAGAGGCGGTCCAGTGTGTCGTCGATGCGGGGGAGGGGGTAGACGTCCTTCTTTGTTATGTTGTTCAAGCGGCGGTAATCCACGCAGAATCGAAGTGCGCCGTCTTTCTTTCTCACTAGAACAACCGGTGCCGCCCATGGGCTGTTTGAAGGCTGGATGACGTCGTCGCGAAGCATTTCTTCGACTTGGTCCCGGATGGCTTGTCGTTCTCGCGGAGACACACGGTAGGGGCTTTGACGGAGAGGTCGGACGTGTTGATCCGTTATAATGCGATGCTTGGCAATTGGCGTCTGTCGCACCTTCGGCGATGTCAAAAAGCACTCACTGTAGTTTTGAAGCAGATTGCGGATCTGGTCTTGTCTGTTCCGGTGCAGGGCTGGGTTGATGTCGAAAGTGGGCGAGTTCTCTTGGTCAGGCGGATCTTCTGCGGAGGGGTCGGAGAGGGCGAAGGAATCTCGTACGTCAGATATTTCGTCGTAGAAAGCAATCGTCGTTCCTCTGTTAATATGCCGGTATTCTTCGCTGAAGTTAGTCAGCAGTACTTCGGCCTGGCCATTGCGGAAATGTGCGATGCCTCTTGCGATGCTGATTCCTCGGTCTAGTAGCAACTGCATGTTCCCCTCGATGATGGCTTCATTGTTTATGGCTTTCGTGGCGCTTACGGTCACGATAACGCTTGAACGGGGTGGGACGCTCACTTCTTCCTCCAGGACACTTAGGGCAACGTGATTTTCCCGAGTTTTCATCGAAGCGATGGCTTCGTCCGTCGAAAGCGTGATCAGCTTGGATCGCAGGTCGATGATCGCCTGATGCTCATTAAGGAAATCCATACCCAAGATCACTTCGCGGGAGCATTGCGGTAGCACAACAAAGGTCGCAGGATAGGTATGTCCTTTGACAGTCACTCGCGCTGTGCATCGTCCTGATGGCGTAATGAGGTGGCCCCCAGCGGTGCGAATTTGTGGGCCGTCCCATGCCGTTGTGACTTTTCTGAGCTGCGCAGCGAATGTTCCATTCATCACCGAGTAATCGGCTCCTGTGTCGACTAGAGCGGTAACTTTCCGGCCGTCGATAGTCACTTCTAGGTCGGAGGTCCCGGCTCTTGCATTGCATGTCGCTCTCGGCGTCGAGTCACGGCTTCGTCGCGTATGCGAGTCACGGGTTGGGCGTGTGGTCGAAGCTCCTCTGGGTGGCGAAGTCGATTTCAAGGTAGCTTGCGTCGTGGTCGAGGTTCTCATTGTGTGCGGCGTCGGTGCAGCGAGTGTCGGTTCTTCATGCGGCGTCGCGGGTGCAGCGTCTTCATGGGGCGTGGTCGGTGGAGGATCTTCGGCGTTTAGCTCGTGAGCAACCTCACCTCCAGAGGTTGCTGCCTTTAGTTTCCCCTACGGGGGCTGGGCGACCTTCCTCGTACCGCGGCTGCGTAGCTGCGGCGTGGCGACGCAAAGCGCGAGGTTGACGGCGATGGTGAGCGCGAAAAGCGGTTCGGCGTGTACTCTTCTCGACGCAGGTACTCGTCGATTTCGTGCGGACGTTGTCCGAAGCGTGGTCGTGGGGCGTTAATGGCAAATCCTCGAAGACCGATACGTCGGTACGGGCAGTGACGAATAATATGGCCGGCCTCACCGCAATGGAAGCACAACGGCCGGTTGTCGGAAGTCCTCCAGGCGTCGCATTTCCTGGGGCTTGAGCGTCGGTCATAGGCTGGGCGGGCGGGGGCTGGGAGGCGGCGTTGTGGAACGATTGGCTCATCTCGGGGAGGACGTGGGGGTTGTCGCCGGGGCTGTGCAGTACTTACTGCAGCGGCGTAGGTCATGGCCTGGGGTTCTGTGGCCGTCGGGGTGCCAAGTGCCTGTTGCACTTCTTCCCGTACCACATTCATCAGAGTCGCTGCTTGTGGCTGTGGGGAAGATGGCAGTAATCGGCATAGCTCCTCTCGGACGATTTCGCGGATAACTTCCCGCAAGCTGTCGCTGGTGGTGTCCGGCGTGTCCGAACGGATTGCACAGGCAGAGGAAGGGCGATTGTACTGCCGAGCTCGAACGTCGAGGGTCTTCTCAATCGTGCAGGCTTCTTGCATAAACTCCTCGACTGTTTTTGGCGGCTGGCGGACGAGGCTTGCAAAGAGTTGTTCTTTTACGCCACGCATTAAAAACTGAACTTTCTTTTCCTCGGTCATCCCGGGATCGGCGCGGCGAAATAGGCGCTTCATCTCCTCGACGTAACTGCGGACGGGCTCATTCGGAAGCTGGATCCTGGACTCGAGGAGTCGTTCGGCTCTTTCTTTCCTCACGACACTGGTGAATACCTTCAATAGTTCTCTCTTGAATAGCTCCCATGTCGTAAGGGACGACTCGTAGTTTTCGTACCACGTGCGTGCGGAGCCATCCAATGAGAAAAAAACGTGTCCAATCTTTGCCGCATCATCCCACTTGTTGAATGACGCCACGCGCTCAAATTGGTCCAACCATTCTTCTTGGTCTTCGCCTAGGGATCCATTGAAAGTTGGCGGCACCCGCGGCTGCTGCAGTATGATCGGTGTCGACATCTTTGGCGAGGTTGCAGTGCTGGTAGCAGCGTCTTTTCGCTGTCTGGTGCGGTCCGGCAGTTTCCCGAACTCAGGCTCCTCTCCCTGGAGACGTCGGCTGGCTCGCTGAGCTGCTGGTTCGTCCTCGGGTGTGAAGCGCTTAGGGCTGGGTTCACGACTTGAAGGGGGCGTCCGGAACATGGAAGTTACCCCGCACCTCCACCAGATGTCACGTAGTGGTGACGGCAGTCGAAGCAGCGATGAAGACGGACGAAAGGGTCTTCTAAAAGAACTGTTTATTGGGCTGACATGCACCCAAAATGGACTGAATCACTCGGCGGCGGCGAAGCGACAAGCGTGCTCGGCGGTCGTCGAACAGAATGCCCGCCGCTGTCGGCCGTGCTCAATTTAAAGCTGATAGCGAACATTCGAGATAAAGGGCGCAAAGTTACTTGAACATTCCGGAACAACGTAGAATCAGCTTTGCCTGGCTGCGATCAATCGAGATAAATCTAGTCGCGTCTTGCGTCGCAAATAAAGCGATAAGGTGGTGTCGCGGCAGATTTGAAAAACGAACAAACACTGCAAATATTGGCGGCAATAGTGTGAATTGCTGCCCTAATTCTTCAACAGTTTGTCCTCAAACTGCAACAGGGCACGTGGCTTTGGATCGAACATAAAACAAGCTGTTGTAGGTAAATTTACACACACATGCGACAAGTGGGTGTTCCAACTGAAGATAGGTTTCTATCAATTCACTCGCTTGGCACATACATGAAGTTATTTGGGTACTCTGATGGTATCGCTATGTGGAGAACTCCCCACAACCTGCAAACCCTAGCGGCTGCCCCACAGCCAGCCCCAGGTATTACACCACTAATAACTGGTGCAACCAATCAAACGGGAGGAGGTGCGCTTTTTCGGCGCCGCTATTGGTTCACGTCAGCCGCCTCTTCCGGTGTGATGGAACACTGCAGGCTCATTTTTCACTGGTGCGGATCTGAGGCAGCTGGCGCATTTTGCGATGTTGGGCTTTAGGTGAGCACGCTGAGCGGAGTTTGCCGAGTAAGCGGAGCTTGCCGCCACGAAAACGCTGCGCGTATCCCGACCTTTATCTTTTAAGGAAAGGCTGCGCTTCGCAGGATCTGGATCGTGGTTACCCTCACTCCGGGCGTCACTCGGAAATGGCGTGACTTCCGAGGCTTGTCTCTCCGCCCCGGGATTCTAGAATGCCCTGCGCTGGAAGTTTAATCCGAAGTCCATCGCCTGATGTGGGCCTTCCTAGCTCCAACACCAGCATGAATTCAGCTCCCGGCCGCCGCAGGTCTCTACCAGGACATTGCTCCGTTAAGATAGCACCGAGAGCTGGGCCATTAACAATTTTCTTGCGCCGATTTTAAAAAAAATTATTGTATACCGCTTACTTCATGTGGCAAACGTGCCCACTTTAAGTGCCTAAATTTGCTGGATGAGGAGTTGATGCTGCTTAACAATGGTGAGATAATATGTGCATCACTCTGAATGTACACAGTAGGCCTAGTAACGAGACCAGCATCGGAGCTGCGCCGCCTGCCTCGCGTGCCCCTTGCTCGGTCGGGTCAGTGTCCTCCGCTCCCCAAGCAGTTCATCTTGGCGCTGAGATGGCCTGACTGCGAGCGCTTTTACGCGAGGTGCTCGAAGGAATCTCGTTCCCTACAGACGAGGTAAAAGCGCTGCGGCTAGAAAACGAGCATCGCCGCCGGGAAACAGGCGGAAAGATTGAAGCCCATGCCGAAGCTGTCGCGTCGCTCCAGCGTCAGGTGCAGCTCTGCGCCGTCAGCTGGCACAGGGGTCGGTGCCGTCTTCCTTTGACTGGCGAGCAAGATCCAAGTTAAGCAGTCGCCGTGGGATTGCGTGATAAGTCTCCCGGTCGTACCATTGAGGGACAGTTGTAGCCTCCAGCTAATTCAACGGCACCGCTTCACCCTACTAGCACCGGCTACTCCAAGATCAACCGCCTAGTTGGCGTTACAACCAACAGTGCTGCAACAGTAGCCGCGGTTCCCTGCACCCCCCCGCTGGAAAGCGAAGTTCGTCTCCAGACTACACCCAAGCACGACCACTGATGACATTGCTGGTTTGCTAAAGCCTACCCCGAAAACTGAAGTCATTGTTTGCCGTAAACTACGTTCCAGGTTCTCGAGATATTGCTCCTTTCATTGTCATGTTTCTGTGAATCCGTCCAGCTTTGAAAAGCTGAATGACCCTTGAGCGTGGCTCGCTGGATGCCTGTTCGACCCTGTCGTGCGATAAAAGAGCCTAATTCATCTAACTCGTCGAGCAATTTAGGAAACACGGTTAGCGATTTCTAATCTACTATCAGGATCTGCGTCGTATTCGCAACAAGTCGGATTGTTTTTTCGAGAATGCCTTCCTCAATACCCATGATACGGCTTGTATGACTGAGTCTGGGCTTAATGATGAAACCTTCTCTTCTAACAATTTTCGTAATGATTTTGAGCTTTGTCTCTGTGATAGAAATTAGCAAAAGACTGCCAAGCAATAAAGTCGCAGGGCTCTCCTCGCTATCATAAATTTTTTCTTCGTTTCTGTGCCATTACTTGGCACTGCTAGACGCATGCCTCTGGGTCGAGGTTAATCTGAAAACACATAAAACTTTCTTTTCGGCCAATCATACCCAAAACAATCTCTTGGTGCCGATGGCTCCGAGCGTATTGTCGAACCTATTGGCGATGGCCTTGATCCGCAGCGCTAGTACGCCGCTCTTTATGGCGGCTCCAAAGTTCCTGGTCGTTTGTGGAAGGATGAGGGCTTGCCCTTAAATCACGCTCGATTGTTATCAAAGAATACTTTTTGTTTAATTTTATTTGTGCATCGTGCCTCGAGACTGCAGTCTCGGCTCTTAACCCATGCGGCAACGCCTTGAACGTGCTGCTAAAAAATATTATTAGACACACTGTATCGCCTGTTTCTCATTTCAAACATTCTCGGACACAAATTTTGAAAACTGGGAAATTGTATGACACTGTTATAGAAATACTAAAGGTAATGATCCATTCTTCGGATATACAGCAAAACCATTCATTTACAGTGTTTCCGTCCATCGTATCGAACAGTTAAGACTGTCATAAAAACAAAATGGGGAATGGTTTTCACGGTAGCAAAAACGTTAATAAAAGGATGCAAGACTGCCTACGGGTGATGTGGGGATATATTGATAGTTATAGTGTAATCTTACATTATATTCAAAAGCTGCGCGCATAAATGCTTAACCGTTCTAATATGCTTTTGACCAAAATTCTTGGGTATGGATCCTCTTGTGTGAGGTGAACGTTCCTTTCTTTTGGTTCTTTTTTACTTCCAATGCTCACCGCGTCATTGTAACAGACTGGTTGATCTATGTAGCTGTCGCCCAATTCACAAACTTCTTCAAGGAGGCGGTGGATTGTTTTATTCCGCGAAAGAAGCACAGAATATCAAAATACCGTTTCTGGATTTCTGCCCAACTAAAGCGTTGTATGGGCAGGAAGCTTCACTTACAAAGACTAGTGAAGAACAATACCGACACTGGCGTAATAGCTGGGTTCAATGACTGCATAGCAGAAACTAGAAAATAATTCAGACGTGACAATGCTGCTTACCACGATTCTATTGAGAAGAGCCTCCTGTGGCCCCCGCAGAATTCATGGCACCTAGCTAGCGTAATAGCCATGCATCCCACCTCCCGCATATCCCTGTTTTAAAACGACAGCAATGTTATCGACGCTTGCGATAATTGTAAGGTAATCGCGTCGTACATCTCGTCTTCGTTTTCAGGAAATAACACTAACACCCCTGCTCTGGACAGCGACGGCGCGTACTCTGTAATGCAGCCAAGAATTAGTCTAGAAGATGCTACTGACGCCATCCGTCATCTACCATTTAATGCATCCTGGGGCGTGGGTGGCATTCCTCCTTTCGGAGTTATGGGTTGCCGCGATGTCCTGGCACCACGTCTACTCGGAATAGTTAGGTCGTCTCTCAGTACGTCAACTTTTTCCCACCGTTTGGAAAGAAGCTCTCATAGAACCAGCTTTTATGGGAGGAGCGCGCACTGCTCCCAGCAACTGCAGGCCTATCTCCCTTCTATGTTCCTTTGCTGAGGTGTTTGAGATAGTCATCCACTCACAACTGTCATTTGTTTAAAAAAGCCACATACATGACTATGAGCATGGCTCGCGAACAGGTCGTTCCGTTGAAAGTTAGTTTTGTCAGTTTTTGGAGTGGTGTTGCTCCTGCAGTCTTCATCCAAGAACAGGATGACGGTGTTTACTTTTATTGCAACAAGGCCTTCAATGTAGTAGACCACTACATCCTTCTTGCAAGTTGTGCAGGCATGGTCTTTGCAAGTCCTATTGCAGCTCGTTTGCTCACTTCCTACAAGGTAAACAAAGCCGTGTGAGCTACGGTGGACAAAGTCTCGTGCATTTAAAATGACACCTGGAGTTCTCCAGGAATTTAACTTGAGGCTTCTGCTTTTCAATCTCTTCGTCAAGTTTTTCTTGCTCTCGGACATCCCAATATGCTTAAAAATATGCCATATAATCCGCTGCCCTCGTGACTCCACCTTAATGAAAGAGGATGCGAACTTCATGACAGGTGGTATTTGTCAACTAAGTTAAACAAAAAAAAAGACCGCAGTGATATCGTTTACGCGCAAGAAGTACCGAACTGAGTTATATTACGCTCTCAACGAGCAGGCCAATACGAGGGGGTCTGTTCTTCATGACCTAGATGTTCACCCAGACGCTAAGTTGCGTTTCTCGCCTCATAATCTGGAGGTAAAGAGAACAGCAGAAGTTGGCGCTTGCTCGGAATGCTGACCCGTGTAAGCAGGGTCCCATGCAGTACTGCATGCCATGTTGCCCTGTACCGAAGCCTCGTCCTGCCGAAACTTGAGTCCGCTTTCGTTGTGAGGAATTCGATCTGCCGCACCTCTTCGCAGAAACTCGAAAATGAGGAGAAAAGATTTTTGAGGAATGCAGAGGGTCACGTGGTCTGCTTAACTGCTACCCGATACGATTAGAGGGCTGCCCTGCGTGCTCTGGGACCAATCTATTTGGAATGTGGACGGCAGCCTCGGGAGCTTCTCTCCCTCTTCAAGTGTATACATAGACACATTGACTGCATGCACCTGGCATCTTTGATTAAGCTTTGGGTACGAGTACTGTCCATGAGACAAAGCCGTGCCTTTGAAGTGTTACCACTCAAAGTAAGCCCCATTGTACGAATGATGTATATTTATAACGCCATGGCGCCATGTGGTCCTGATATATTTCATCAGGATTTGAAATCTTTCAGGGGAAACGTTCTGGTCCTCACTGAGACCGTTAATATCTTTTGTTTGCTATATCTTTATATCATTACTTGCCAGTGTCATCGTCTTCGCCATTTTAATTACCATTGTATTACTCTTTTTTATTCCTTTCATTGTCCTTTTCTCAATCAATGTTCTGTGTGCGCCACTGTAAAAGGCATATGGCTGTTAGTGGACATATCATAAATAAATAAATATGCTGTTTGAACGCGGGGATCGAATTATCGGTGTCTTCATTACTCTACTGCATCAGCAAACCATTTTTCGTTAATATAACCACACCTTGTTATGTTATCAGGCAATAAACACCATTAAAATGTATTCGCCACGTGCAATAACACTCAATGCGTGCTAACCTTGAACTTCTTGTGATAGTTACAGCAGTTCTACATTCCAGCTTAGATAACATTTATGCATTCCGTAATGTGAAAATTCATTAACGGAAGCCAGCTCCAAATGTTAGCTCTGAAATAATACCTTCCACTTTTGCTGTTTGCATTTCGAATCTCGCGTTCGCGTTTCATCTGACGCTGATAGCACGCAGTCCTCCACAGACAGGTCTAGAGTGGTTGAACGGCGCACCAGCAGGTACACTTGCGTCATTAACGAGTGACCTATTACTCGAAACAAGACATCATCAGGCATGGACATTCCCTTGTATAGTGTTTAGCTCTCCATCTCTATAAAAGCTATATCTGACCCACCAGGCAGCAGCGACTGTCATAAATGCACAGCAGAGAATGCAATTCAAGCGCCCTAGGTAGGTCCGCGGACGACTGTACGGTTTAAACATAGAGGCACTAAAAGCGCCTATTGTATGCCACAATAACAGAAAGGGATGCACCGTAGCGCAGAGGAGAAAATATCAGCAAGGACGTTCTCTGTCATTCGAAAGTGAGGCAAAATGTGCCTGTGGTGGTTATTTTGCGAATACAGGCGTGCCGAAAAGGGCCATTTTGCCCTAACAGTCTACTGGCGCCTTGAGCGCGCCAGCCACCCACGCTAGGGCAGGCAGCATATGTCCCCCAAACGCCCACGTGATGCCTCTTCCCTCGGGTGAATGACGCCGCGGGACGTAGCATGTCGTGCACGTTTCGGTGCCAAGGCGCGAAGCTCGCAGAGGACGCGCCGGCAGTTCTCACGGCGGCCACGTGTCGGGGCCCGGAGGCGGAAAACGAGCCGGCCCGCTCCTCCCGGCCACGAGTAAGACACGTACGGCGAATCATTCCCTCGTTCGTTGGCTCCCCGTCCCGTCGATTCCGAATCGTCCAGGACAAAAAAGAAGAGAGAAGAAAAGAAAGGCAACAAACAAACAAAAAAGAAAGCTAAGGCGGGGAACCCCGAGTAGGCGGAGAAGCAGGAGTACGTGCCTCGAATGTCGGCTATAGCTATCCGGGCTGTTTCTGAAGCCACAATCTTCAGGATAGACTTATTCGATCCCCAAGCACCTTCCCTCTCGAAAGCGATGGCGCTCGAGAGAGGTGTGTAGAGCCGCTCTTCTTGTGGATCCTGCTTCGCGCCTTTTGCTGTTCACCGCGCCTTGTCAGCGCGCGCACGCCTGATTCTTCTTATCAAGAAGTCTCTTCCAACAAGGGCCCCCCTCCTCTGCCCTTGTTAAGACTTGGCTGCCTCATTTGACGCGGCGACGTCGTCTTTTCCTGCGCGCGGAAGTTCGTTGGCAAGTTTTTCCCAGCTCTTCCCGTCCATGGTTTCAGGATTTTCGGACTCTTCTTTGCCCATTTTTATCCCTTTTTATACTTTTCTACTCTCTGATTGCAACGTAACGCTCCCATCGCAGATTTTCTATTCCCTCGGGTCCAAACTCTATGGCGTTTCCGGCAGCCACCTTCGCACTGATGGCGTGAAGGTAAATTAAGGTCACCGTAACTTGCCCCTAATAACAACAAGCAAACAATCATGACTCGTCTCTTTTATTGTGTTTCCTTAATGGAAGCTACGACGGACGCAGAGGCGTGACCTCAATACCGGAATGTACTTGAAGCTGTCTGCACTATATGTCTACGGGTCAGCTATATCAGAAGTGTTTTCAGTTCAACTGCAGTCAAGCTTCAGATTTCAGTTTCATTGTAATAAGAGAAAACAAAATGCAGAGATCGCGGCTGAAACGCCGAGAAAAAAGGTCTCGCTATACGGCAGCTTACTTCGTACTGATGATAAGCAAAAATGTTGACGACATGGAAACCAATGACAAAGAAAATGTATCAGCCCATGCCTGTTACCACTCTTGCCGCGGGCTCTTCAACCATGCTTGAATACAAACTTAGCAGTCGCAGCCTCAACTCCACAGTATTTTTCCTGCGATTCATATACGATAGAGAGAAACTACAGTCGGTTTTTCGCGCATATCATGCTATGGACGCAAGGTACAAGCCGCTTGGTGCATCTACGTTAGAGCAGTGTGAAGATTAACTTTGATGCTTCCTAGAAGCTGCGAAGTGCTCGCGCCACTTAAACATCGCGGCGTGGTTTGGTGACTGCGTAGATTATTTAGCGTTAGCAAAAAATTCAGTCATATAATTTGTGCGGTTGGTTTTGATATTGTTACGTGGCGGCCAGCCGAAGAAAGAGACACGATGATCGATGGAAATGAGATGATTTAATGGCTGACGGCCTAGCGCGAGCGCTCCTGCCCGCGCCACTGCGCAGTTCGTCGTCTTCTTCGTCACACTACTCGCGGCCACCGAGCGATCGTCCCGATCGCGAACGAGAAGATCGGCACTGAAGATGAAATGCTGCAGATGACGATGGGCTTGTAAAATGGTTGGATACAGAAGAAGGAGGTGAAGGGCTTGCCGCCACGGTGAATGAGACGATCGGCGAATGAGTCCCGGTCCACGAAGCATCCGGGCCGCAGGTTGCCAGGAGCCGACGGCCGAGGTCCTTGGACGCACCGAACGGCAGAAGCAGGGGGGGCGGTGTCCTCACGTGTGGGCAGCGTCTCGGGTCGGTCGGGTCATTCCGGTCGCGGCAACGTGGTCAGTTCGTCGTGTCTTGTGGTCGGGGCGGTGGACGGGGCTGGGGTAAGCGGCGAGGTCGGTTCAGGTCTGGCGGGCTGGGCACAGCCGGGCGGTGCGGACCAGGCACACACGGCCGACGACCACGGCAGGCGCAGGACGCCGAAGCTCCGGGACCAGGATGGCGATTAAGGGACCCCAGCACCTCACACCAAATGTTACGTGGCGGCCAGCCGAAGAAAGAGACACGATGATCGATGGAAATGAGATGATTTAATGGCTGACGGCCTAGCGCGGGCGCTCCTGCCCGCGCCACTGCACAGTTCGTCGTCTTCTTCGTCACAATATAAATGATATCATTCGAGATGATACAGCATGTCTAGATATAGACTATGCCGCTTTGATCTCCCTCTGTACAATTTTGAAGCGAAAACCTTCACTATGCTAGGTAAAGTAGTCGTCGCGAAGGCCAGGGAATGACCTTGAACGGCCTTCAGTACAACCACGGCAGCCGTGTATGACGATATGTGTTAAAGTTAAGGTGTCGAACCCTGGACCCTTGACTCATGACCTTTAGTTGACCTTTGGCCTTTGACATTGGGTGACTTTTGTGTTGACCTTTGACATTGAGAACATCCGATGGGGTGATGTGAAGCCACGTGAAGACATCCAATGGGGGTGCCTTTGACCATGTGATACCACGTCATAGCCACGTACTCGTGTGGGTATAGAACGACTGTCGCGAGCGTGTAGCGGAGCTGCCATGGGCGAGCCTCAGACGCTTAGCAAGTGTGCTCGCTTTTCGCTGAATTCCAGGGTTAGCCAAGTTAAGCCACTGCCAATTTTTTCTCTTACTGTACCACCAAGAAAATGTTACGCTATTGACTGACTGAGTGAGTGAGTGACTGACAAACTGACTGATTTATTTATTTATTTATTTATTTATTTATTTATTTATTTATTTATTTATTTATTTATTTATTTATTTATTTATTTATTTATTCTGTAGCTGACTCAATAGCTGAATCATTGTTGAGTAACCGACCGACTGACTGGAAAAACCCACCTGGTGCCATGCGCAAGCAACCAGCCTGAATTGAGTTGCAGCACTACTCCACTCCACATACAAAACTCGTTTCGGAAAATCACAACAAGACAAGGACGTAGAAAGAACGAACACCGAAGCGCTTGTGACGTCTGTTCTTTCTACTGCCTTGTCTTTTTGTGCTGTTTTTTCAAAGCTGCTGTACCAACACGCTCACATGTCAGAAGTAGACCTCGTTGTCGTGCACATCCAATCAGGAAAAAAATAACACCTTTTAACTGCATAATTGTTTCAGTGCATTCAACGACTAAAGCGGCGCCAGAAAAACATAAATATTTGTTACACTAAAACCTCGCACGAAAATGGAGCCGAAGTACTGAAAATAATTTTCTCAGTTTGTGTGGAAGCTAGCCTCTTTTTCCGCTTCGAAGCTGCGAAGATCATATGACTACGGCTACCGGGTGTCAAATCGTTAGAATTTTCGTCATCTCAGCCGTTGGCAACTGAAGAGCCAGATGTTGTAGACATCGCCCTAATTCGTGTGTCTCGTGCCCCTGAACGACCGCCATTTCTTAGCTGTACGGGAGCAATTTCACATTAGCACCCACACAAGCGCCGCTAAACGGCTACGTAAGGGGGACTCTACGCGGAGGACTTGTACGTGGAACATATGTACAGTGAATCTATCTGACCCGTAAAGGAGCGGATGCCAGCTTGCTTCATTACTGCTCCCTTCTAAAATTCTATTCGAGTTAATTGAGGCTCACTGCACTCTTCTTGCAGGGTACAGTGACGGCGCAGTTTATTTTGCAAAGTTGCAGTTTCAGACTTTAATTATTGATCCCTCTTGAAAAGAATAGTGTGAGAAAAATACAGCCGTGCGAAAAAAATATTACGTACAGGGCCAGCACTAACTTCTTCCTGAAATTTATTGCTAGAATAGAGTTAGTATCCTGGATGTGCTTGCTACTGCACTGTCAGCGAAAGAAGATCTTTGTTGTGCCGGCATGTGGCCGCAGTGATGTATGGTTTGGAAAGCGCCAGTTTCTGATTTCATTTTTATCTCATTTTGCGTAGATCCCGCGGATACATTATCTCCGGTCGTCTTACGTCGTAACATTTTTCACCCTCTGCCCTTGCCTCTTTGTACCCTTGCCCCGAAAGCCACAATTTCATTTCATTTACAGTTGCGTTCCTTTTTAAACTCTCAGTGCTTCCACTTCAAAGCAAATCAGTCGTGTATAAAAGTGACAAAGGTGTTTGTACTCTGAATATATTAATACAAAGTTTTTTCTTCGTCGTTAGGAGCAAGAAATGTCATTAGGAGAAAAATGAAAATCGAACGCTCAACTGCGGCACCGAGTTGGCAAAAAAAGACCAGGTGAAACTGAGAGCACTCATTTTTTTCGCACCGCCGCAGAATACGAGCGGATGTCGTCGTTAATCCACCAGTACACAGCCGAGTGATTAAAGCCATTGGAAGCAAGCCCTGGCGGAAAATGAAGTAGCACATCGCGTATTATTTTAGCTAATTTACTTGGGCAATTTACTCGCCGCCATAATTGGATTCGTGGCAAAGCCCTATCTGCCCGTGAGAAATAATTGAGTACAACCCCTTCGCTGCCCATCTGAAGAGCAATATATAAAAAAAGTAGACACGGGGGGGGGGGGGGGGGCAAAAATACTGCCTCTCTGTTTAATTACGTTTCCGCGTTAGGAATGAAACCGCGCTGAGCAGCGGACGCGGTTCATTGTTTTTTTTTCATTACAGTGCTCATCGTCGCGGAGATCAGAATAAGCGCCGGCGGAAAAATCAGCAGTTGAACAAATGACGAAAAGCCGCCTAGTTTCGTCTTCCTTACTGGGAATTCAAAAGACGACCCCGCGACAAAACATTTAAAAGAAGAGCAAAACGAGAGTAATAGTGTTGCCTCAAATCCAAGTCTGTTACAGGAGAGGGCATATAAAATTAAGTCCTCGTCTGTCTCTTGTTTTCGTTTCTAATCTTCGAAGTGACGCTGCAATGAATGCGACAAAATTCAAGGTCATCGTCTAACAGGCTTCAAGTTTTATTATTAGCTACTCTTTAACCGGATAGTTTCAAGATATGACAATAGCAAATGCAGCATTAAAATTGACATTAAAATTAAATGCACTGCACGTACAGGCAGACAACTGTCCTTGCCGTGTTAATAATTTGCGCGCCGCAAAAGAAGGTTTCTCCCTGTAAAGTGACATCCGGAAAAGGTATCGCGCCATCGTTATTGTCAAGTGCAGAGAAGTTGCGTTCCTCTTTTTTTTCGTTTTTTTGTTTTTGTTTTGGGCACCAGAGTTAATGTACAAGGAATGCTTCCGGTTCACAGAATTTGCAGTAGCGGCAGGCTGCGATCGAGAAACTACTCTTTTCATGGTGTCCCAAACAATGTTCTGGAAAAGCACGTATTTAAATTGGTTTACGGAAGGTTATGGCTTCCGTACGACATTATATTATTATCGCCTTCCCAGGACTTGTTAGCAAGCAGAAAAGGCAATTTTTCAAGAATCCGTGCGACTGAAATTGCCACACATGGATTCTCGTTCTTAAAATCTGCGCTACGGGAACTAAAGCATATTGCAATAAATTAGCGCAAAAAGAGAGACAAAGGGGATGAGAGCAGAGACATATGATGTCAGCACGCCCCTTGTCCTTTGTCTTTATTTTTGCACTAATTTTTTTGCACTATGCAATACTAACCTGTCCGACAGCATGCCCTTTTGTATTAAAGCAGCTGTTTTTAGTTCTCCATCGTAAACTCGGACACAGTTTGCCGAAAACCTATTTTATTTTGGGCTTCGCGTTGCACAAGCTCATCTGTAACACGCAAAAGAAATCAAACTCTAATACATGGCTCTCTGAACCAGGAGAAATAGCACAGAACCGGCGTCCTCGATCAAAAGGGTTTTTCTTGAAATTATTTCTATTGACCCCACCTTTCCTAATAGGCTGATAAAAGTGAAAGCAAATAATAACTGTTAAGTATGTAGAACGGCCAAAACTAATTTCACCGGCACTTGCGCTATCGTTGTGTAAAAGTAGGGATTATGCTATAGTTCACGAATACTGATTTAAACTAATTCAAAACTTGAACGAGGGGATAAAATGTCTTAGTGTTATTACCCTGCTTTCACCCCGTTTCGCTTGGTGCCGAAGGGCCCGAATCCTCCCTTTTTACAAGCTGGGGCGCCCTCTGGTGAGTGGCGAAAAAGCGTCCGCTACTGATTCAAAACAAACGTAGGTAGGAGGCGCAGGCTTTAGCTGGGTTCACGAGGAGCCAGCTGCGCCGGACGCGTCTATTTGGTGCAGGAACCGATAGGGACACCAGCCCTCTAGCGCAGGAACCTAGTGCCTTATGGCCCTTAGGCATTTTAGGCGTTTCATAAATCCCTAGGTTGCGATATTTACATGTGAAAAAGTACCTGGTCATCTCGCTTTCCTTTCACGCGAGTTAATCCTGCGAACATCGAGCGTACGACCAAATTGGCGGTTCTTTTCCTCTCGCTGTGCTAGCTGTCGCTTCCAGCGTTTCTTAGTGCCGATTTGCAGTGGCGTTGCGCGGGGCACACGTCAGCGACATCCAACTGAAGAGATTGTGCAGGCCCCGTCTGCGGTGTTTCCCGTCGGTGGAGACATGCAGATTCAGCTTTAGTGGCTACGTGCGATGTCGTGCGCATCAGTCTGCACCCTGCAGATTTCGTGATTTTGTATGTGGGGGGCAACGACCTGTCGAGGTCCAACGCGAGTGCGTAGTTTACCAGCGACAGCATCAAGGTATGTGTTTGTACAATGCGCCGAACCTCGGCAAATTTATGTAATGAATTCTTATTTAAAATAATTTTTCATCACAGGCCGTCGTCTTGCATCTGCTGCGCGACGTGGCTCCTGTGGGGCTTGTCTTCAGGATCTTGCCCGGCCGGTTTGCCACGGCAGACGTTGAGGCGAGCCGTCGTTGGCTCGACCGCTGTCGCTTGTTCAACCTCAAGTGGTGACGTCGTCTCCAACTCTGGAGTCTAGCTGTCCTGCAGAATGGTTCATGCTAGAGGAGTCCTACCCAAGGGTGTTGCCTTCCTGTGCTCTGGTTGAGAGACCTGTAAATATGCAAACCCTAGTGAAGCTCTTGGATGACTTTTGCCTATGCAGTGACTCATTTGATACAGCTTTGAAGCCGTATGCAAGGGCAACGTAGCTGTGTTCATGAGAACTGCATATTACTGTGTGCTAGAGTCAAAATTGCTCCATTTGTACAGCATGCCATCTTGCAGTTGAGTCACAAAAAACAATGCAGTGTCAATAAAATTAATCTTACAGCTAAAGGCATATCGAGTGCTCTTCTATCGATGGACATACCACTGTCACAGTCTATCACTAGCTAGTATGTCAGGACCATCACAGACCGACGTTCCCTTAGCCATTTCCTTAGTAGCTGCACTTGTGCCTTCTTGTAGAATTTGCAGCACTTCTTACAGGTTGATATCACAATTGTCATAGTGAATGGTTTTGCAAAAAGGTTTAAATATTTTCAAGCGCACATTTGCCCATCAGAAGCCATAATTTGGAGTCTCATGTTCTCTAGTCATGGCTTGCCTGAATTCATTGCCTCTCACTGCGGTCCAGCATTTACCGCTGGTTTCAAGATATTTCTGCACCACAATTTGGACCACTGCATCATGTCTTCCTGCATAAGGGTGCTGCTGCAGATTTGGTCCAAACACCTCAGTCCACACTCACGAAAGTCGCTGATAAAAATCAGCTAGCTCAGTCAGATACCGGTGAAATATGCGGCAAATCTTTGAAGCAACAGGGTCCTTATGTGCACAGCTGCTGGTGGACTGGAAAATGAAGGTAGCACCCGGATCTCGTTTCGTTTGTCCTGCAGAAACAAGTGATGACATGTGACATGTCTGGTTCCTTCTTCATGACGACATGAGGCAGTTTTTGTCTGAAGCCTCCGCCCAGGACCTTCCAGGTACATCATCATTATCATCAGCCTGACTATACCCACTGCATGACAAAGGCCTCTCCCTAATTCTATTAACCCAGTCCTGCACTAGTTGCAGTCACGTTATCCCTGCAAACTTCCTAAGCTCATCTGCCCACCTTACTCTCTGTCACCTCCTGCTACGCTTGCCTCCTCTTAGAATCCATTCCGTTACCCTTAATGACCATCGGTTATCTTGCTTTGTTATTGTATTCCCAGCCCATGCCCATTTCTTCTTCATTTCGACTAGAATGACATTAACTCGCATTGTTCCCTGACCCACTTCTTATCTCTCAGTGTCACACTTATCGCTTTCCTTTTGATAACTCGCTGCGTCACCCTCAATTTAAGTTGAACCCCTTTCATCGGCCTCCAAATTTCTGCCCCATAGGTTAGTACTGCTGGAATACAACTATTGTATATTTTTCTTTTGAGAGATACTGGTAAACTGCCCTTCATGATCTGAAAATGCTTGCCAAATGCACTCCATCCTATTCTTATTCCTCTAGTTACTTCAGTTTCGTGGTCCGGATTTGTGGTTACTACCTGCCCCGGGGACATAATTGACAGTAATTGATGCACAGAATATTTTAGGTGTCAAGCTGCCCGATAGTCAGTACTGTTACCTTGGTACCCAGCTGTGTTGGGAAACTAGGGGTCTGTGTCTGTAAAACCTGGGCCGCCTTCGGATGGGGAGCCCGGGATAGGAGAATTTCTAGAGCTCAAAATGAATCAAGTTCAATAGCATTGTCACGTGCATTCTGCTGTAGTGATTCACATGTCACTTCCTGGATGGAGCTGGAGCTGCTCTTATAGGAGGCTGGTTGTGCAGCTGTTGATTGCATTTTGTTGAAACGAGAGGTGGATCACTTCACTCATTCTGACGTGCTAATGTGACGTATTATGGTGTGATGTGTAGTGAGTGAATTTGTGTGCTAATTGATTTTCCTCTTTGACAGGTAGTTTCCAATAGTGT
This sequence comes from Amblyomma americanum, assembly GCF_052857255.1. NCBI lineage: Eukaryota > Metazoa > Arthropoda > Arachnida > Ixodida > Ixodidae > Amblyomma > Amblyomma americanum. The sequence goes on along the minus strand of NC_135502.1, from coordinate 143,051,280 downwards.
TATGCGTGCATTGTAAATTTGGATAAGGCTTAAATAGCACAAGTGCTGTGGTATGCAGCTGGTACCATTTGTACAAAACATTTCAGCTCCGCACATTTGCTTCCCTGTCCTCCGCTCGTCTCTTTTTTTGTAGTGCAGAGATAGGAACGGAAAATTAGCTGGGTACAAGTGGTGCTTACGGAATGGCAATATGGGTAGTGTTGGTTTAATATTCCTACCTGTTGTGGCTGCATGCTCGTGTCTGTTCATCGAAAAAAGCGACTCTAATTGGTTACTGTATATATTGGTTCTGTCTCTGTTCTGCTCCCGTTCCTTGCAGAGTGCCATCACAAGATAGTGCTGAGGAAGGTTGTTATCACATGTAACCATTCTTTGTCCAGTGGACAGCCTTCTCACATTCCTAGTTCTGCCTGTGCGTTCTTAAAGGGAAACTGCATTGGAATGTCTACGTACTTAATTGCTGTGCATTAGCAGCAGAGCCGTGCGCAAAGAGGTAGTAGTGCGCCCCCCAAGTGGCATGATGGAGAGGGCACAAATTTTGTCCCCCCATATGGAGAGAGCTGCGCATGCTTATGGTTAGCACTTGGAGTAACTGCATGACTCACAGAGGTGTTTCTTGATGCCTTACCTCCTTGCATCTCTGGATTACAAAATTCTGCTTATAATGTAAACAGTCTAGTAAGCTTCTATGCTGTTAACTTTGGTGTGCCTCTTATACCACCCTCTATTCTGGTTGTGCTGACTTCTGGGAAACATCATTGGTTAGACTTCTGGGAAATGCCATTGGTTACCGGGAGACTAGGGACTGGAGCATGGCATCATCTGCTAATCATTGTCACACTTTCATACACTTCTGTATTTCTGCAGGCTTCTTTCAGCTTTGCAGTGAATCACCTTTTAAGTGGCTGGTATATATTGCATCACAATTGCTTTCGCAATTATACTGCGATCATGACTAATTATGCCATGGCAATGACTGCTCTTGTTTCTACCTGCCCCCATTCTGACATGCTCTCATTGCAGTCATTTTCAAATCACATGGTGCCTGTCAGTGCAAGCGCAGCTGAACGGCCTGTGCACTGCCCATGCTTTCTGGAGGTACCGTATTTACACATAAATAAAGCGACCGTAAATATAACGCGAGTGTGGAGTTTGAGACTAACGAAAAAAAATTCTAATTATAACGCTATCCCAGCCTGCTCATGCCAACTGCAACTGAGAGCTTGGAAAAATGAAAACGGCACGCAAAAATACGAAAGCGATGTATTGTCTTCACACGAACGTTACATAAACATTATTTCAGAGGTAACACTCCAGAAGAGCGTGCAATATCTTCGAGTGCAGCAAAGTGTCCTATGATTTAAATGCAGTCTCCCACACAGTAGCTGCCGCTATCAGCACCGTGCCACCATTGCAGCGTATTTTGTGCCGCCCCGTCCTGTGTCCTTTCGCCCTTCTTTCGTTTTGCTACTCCACCCATCTATTTCAGTGTCCTCTCTTTCTTGGCGGCCTCCGCAGCTTTATTTCTACCTTCAAATTTTCACCCTATGCGCTCAGCATGGCCCCATGGTCGTCGCAAAGCTCGCTTTTTCTAGGAGCTTGGTAGTCTTGCAGTGAAGCTTGCTGTACCTAGCTTCAGGAGCAGCGAGGAAAAGAAAATCACGTTATATTTGTCCTTGCTTTCGAATATAACGCGATATGCATTCTGAAACCAGTGAAGTGAGGAAAAAACTCGTGCTATATTTGTGCAACTGCGGTACTTTTTGCGAGACTGCTCTCTGAATCTCAGTTTTGCAAAGAGAGTTCTGAACAGGTCTAGAGGCCATTGTGGCACACACAGTCAATGTTTAAATTCCATCTGTTGTCGCTCCACGGCATAAACATGAATTCTGTGTTACATGCTCTATGTAGTCTGAAATATTCATAAGTGAACATTTCTTTGGGCTGCAGAACTGTATCGGTGTTGTGTGAATGAGGTATTGATGGCCTGGCATCATAGAAAACAGATATCTCGAGCTCTGTTAGGTGCTTCCTTATGTAGCTAGGACAGCATAACCGGGAAATGGAAAAGAGAAAGAGGGCATGCCCTATGCAGAGTGGACAAGATGCAGCTCACATTGCAGCACGTCGTAGCACAGTGCATGTCAGAATGAGTCAGCACTTTTATTGTGTACTTTACATATTCACAATAGGTGCCGTAAGGAAGTCAGAAATTTATTACAGGAAACTCCTCTTTAACTGCAATTTCGCACTTCTCAGTTCTGAATTTTGCATTTATCAGGCTAGCTTCAGAGATTCCAATCCACATTAGGGCATTGATTGCGTTGCTCTATTAACGCTTCCTACACCAAATGTGGCATCCGCATACACATGAATGCCAGAAAGGCTGGGCCAGACTTCTGTTCCCAGTAGATATGGTAGAGGGTAGGGTAGGCATCGCAAAAGAGACATTTATTTGAATATTGGGTATTCCAGTACCGCCTGTGCATTCGGGTAAGGACGTGTTCATATGTGCTGGTTGGTAGCTGCCACCAACAGTTTTGTGAAACGATCGTCAAACAGGGCAGTCTTAGCAGTGAGGGCCGCGAGTTCTTGGCTAATGCGGGCTTGACTAGCCAGTAATTCACCCAACATTATTTTTGATCCCAAGGTTGAGGTTGAGGTGTTGAATGCTGCAGGTGGGGTTAGCCTTGCTTTGTCTGCCGGCAATTGCTCCACCGCAGCGTCCCTTCGATATTAACAATGCCGCATCTACCCCGCTAAGCGCACAATCTCTTATAATAGCACACATTCTCTCCCGCAGTCACCATCTATGCACACAATCAATCCACACAGTTCACATCACAGTCCACTCCAGAAGTCACCATCTATGCACATATTCAGTCACACTAGAACATAGGCCATTGTAGTGCCACACTCCATACACACATTCACTAACAGTATAAAGTAGTCCACTCCGGAAGACACCATCTACGCACACATTCAATCACAGTAGGCCATAGTCCGTTCCTGCTGTCACCATTTAAAAACAAGATCCGTGTTCTGCAGAAATGTTAAAAGAAGGCGTGCAGCCTCCCTTCTGCATGTCTGGTTTCCACTCGGGTAGACAATGTCCTGCACTGTGCTGTGACGGGTTCCTGTCTTCTTGAAGGAAGCGAACATCACATGCCTTTCCGCGTTGTACTTTGGGCAGTACATAATATAATGTTCGATATCCCCGCACACACCACATAAAGAGCAGAGCGGAGACGATGCTAAGCCGGTCTTATGCATCCATACAGGAGTGCGAGCAGAAGCCGTGCGAATTCGATGTAGAAGGGTCGCCTGAGATCTTCTCAGTCCCTTGGTCACACATGGCTTGTGGGACGCACTCCACAGTGTACTGAAGTGATCGAGCACCGTTTTCCTGCAGAGACTTTTCCTATCTTGAGGTACTTTTTTGATGGAATCCTTGAGAGAGCTTTATGGGCGAGACTGTCTGCCAGCTCATTACCGTTGACTCTTATGTGAGAGGGCACCCACTGGAAATGTAGAGTAAAGCCTCTGCTGTGCAGATTCTGCACCAAGCGCAGAGAGCTTAGAGACAAGGCGTCAGTAGGGAATCCGCGCTCTAACCTCTGAAGGGCAGATTTTGAATCAGTTAGGATGACAACAGGTTGAGCCGGACAAGACCCTAACTTCGGTAAAGCCGCCTCAATGGCAACACTTTCAGCCGTTGTGGAAGATACAACAGCAGTACAGCGTACGGACCACTTACAGTCCAAAGAAGGAATGTAAAAAGCCGCTGCGCTAGCTCGTTTGACCTTGTCCACAGAACCATCCGTGAAAATTTGAAGATGGCAGGCATACTCTGTTTCCAAGTATTCCAGTACAAGCGAACGCGTTGATGCCAAAGGAGAGCTGCGCTTTGCACTTACATGGGGAATTGTGACCTTACAGTCGAGGGTCCGAAAGGACCAGGGGGGTTTCAACCGTTTCCTTTGACTTCCGACATTAATGCCTAAAGAACTAAGAGTATTGAGTGCCAAGTAAGCCTTCGACTCATATCTCTTGCAGAGCCGCTGGAGAAGGGATCGCCCAGCTACCGTCTCTCCTAAGCGGTCAAGATGCATTAATAGTCTCTCAGAAGCGATAAGGCTAAGAGGTTTCGATAGGGACTCATGAAGTACTGCCTTATTCGCAGCCGCCTGGGGAACTCCAATGGCTTTCTTAGGCCCTTTCTGTGGACAACTTCGAGACGCTCAAGTTGTGATGCCGAGGGGGAAATTAAAGGTAATTGATACATTATCCGGCTGACCACCAGCGCTTCATGAAGTTTGACCATTGAAGAAGGATGGTTTCCCCATTGCTCACGTGCAATTCTACGGATCACATTGAGACGAGAAGATATAGATGAAACAATCGCGTGTACAGCGTTTCGCCACTGTAGACGGGAGTCAATAATGACGCCCAGGAAACGCGCGTGGTTGAATCGACGGATGCAAGAGTGACCGAGGTATATCTTCAACCACGCTTGACGTCTTCATACACCTGGAAACAGAATAAAGTCGGATTTGTCCACAGACAGAGACAACCCCACACCTTGAAGGTAAGCTTGTGCCGAAAGTATAGCCTGTCGAGCTATCAGGGCTAATCGCTTGTTTTGGTAGCCAGTAATCCAAATAGAGATGTCGTCAGCATAAAGTGACATACGCACTTGCCTGCAACTTTTTTTCAACGATTCGGGTAGGCCAGCCATTACGGCGTTAAAGAGCGTGGGGGAAAGAACACTTCCTTGAGGCACACCTCGTGACAGAACCCTTTCGGTGCTTAACGTACTCCCTAACCGTACACGAACCGCGCGATCACTTATAAACTTGTAAATGAATCTTAACATATGGCCCTGTATGCTTATGCCTTGCAAACTGTTTAGAATTGAGCTCTGAAGCACGCTGTCGTAAGCTTTTGCAACATCAAGAAAAATGGCTAAGGTGGAAATGCCGAAAGCTCTCTGGTGTTCAATGTGACTGATCAAGTCTAAAACGCTATCTTGAGCACTAAGACCTCGGCGGAATCCTGTCATACAGGATGGCAGTGCCTTGCTGTCCTCAAGCCACCATGATAAGCGTTCATTTACCAGCTTCTCCATCAACTCAGCTACACAGGAGGTCAATGACACTGGGCGATACAAGGCAAGCTTATAACCGAAGCACAGTATGGATTTCAGAAAAAGAAGTCCACAGAACTAGCGCTTTTAGATCAGAAAGAGCACATATTAAGAAACTTTGAAAACAAGCTTTTAACTCTCGGTATATTTGTTGATTACACTCAGGCGTTTGACAATATCAACCACAATATTCTCCTCAATAAACTAGAATGGTACGGCGTAATGGGCACACCACTCGCTTTATTATCTTCCTACCTCAAAAACAGGCACCAATGTGTCTCATTAAGCGAATTCAAATCGCAAACCAAGGGCATAATCTCAGGTGTACCACAGGGAAGTATTCTCGGGCCGCTACTTTTTAACATTTATGTTAATGATATAGTATCGATTTATCAAGAAGCATAATTTATAATGTACGCAGATGACACGAGTATTTTTTTATCGTCCTGCAATTACACAGACTTAATAAGAATGGCAAATGAACTTCTCGGGAGACTTTCGAGGTCGAAAAAAATTGCCTACAGGTTAATTGCAGTAAAACAAAAGCAGTAATTTTCCGAACTCAAGGAAAAGAAATCCCACAGTACCATAATATAATGTTCGAGTCTATGCAAATTGAGGTTGTTAACTAAATTAAAATTCTTGGTGTAACCTTCTCCAGCAGCCTACAATGGGACGAGCATGCAGATTCAGTCCTCAAGAAGCTAAGCAGTATGGTTAGTATGCTAAGTCGCAATCGACACATTTTTCCTACTTTTGTTAAAATACTTTTGTATAATGCCTTGTTTGCCTCGCACATTAATTATGGCCATTTAGTATGGGGTACAACGACACAATCAAATCTTAATAATATATTAATCATGCAGAAAAGGGCTCTACGTATTATTGCCAATGTATCCTTTACGGAACACACTGAACCACTCTTCGAGAAGTATAATATAAGAAAGATTCACGACATTTACACATACAGACTTCTGCGGGATTTTTACTATAGCAGCAGGAAACATAATTTTAAGTTAGTGAAAATCGCGAACCTGCATCAGAATGTACCTGCCTGCACTACACGCCGCACAGAAATATGGAATGTTTCGAGATACAGAACTAATTATAGCAAACAGATGCTTGAGAATAATTTACCAAGGTTGTTGAATTCCCTAATTGAAATGGGTATCGACATTCTAAGCATGAACCCGTCAAACTTTAAAGCCTTCATGCGTTCCTATACTGCATAAAATGTAATATATTTTTGTCTTTATTATTTCTTTATTACTTCCGTCTCTCCTTCATACATATTTGTGAATGTTTCTATGTTTTGTTTTGGGCTTTCTTTATTCACTTCTTGTGTTCTGATGAGCTGACTGCCACCGCTGCTCTGCCAAGTGTACACCAGGATGCAGGACCGGTCAAGCCTCCAGGAGGCTTTTTGCCTGCCATCCTCGACATTATATCTGTATGGTGTAATGTTGGAATAAATATTTGAAATAAATGAAATGTCTTTGCCAGGCTTCAGTACCGGAACTACATGTGCCACCTTCTATGACGGAGGAACATCGCCAGTCTCCCAAACTCGATTGATGAAGTTGAGGAGCTCCTTTATGAGTTGCAAGGGCAGATTATTCAGCATTTGATTGGTGATGCTGTCGGGACCTGGTGAACACCTGCGCCGCAGACCACTGAGCGCAGTCTGAAGCTCACGAAGCGTGAACGGGACGTCCATGATAGACCTGGCGGAAGCAGCTGGTAAATATATATCTATTCCAGAATCAGCGCCTACAAGTGCGTCTGCAAATTCCTCTGCCAAGCACGCAATAGGTGTTTCCTTGCGTACCGCAAGAGCTTCAAAAGGCTTCGAAGGACGAGATTCTGCAGCAAGGCTGCCAATAACTCGCCATATTCTCGTTATCGGTGAGAACACAGTCAAACTAGCACAGAATGAGGCCCATTGCGACCTGTACAGCTTGTTCTTGTGCCGTCTAATAGCAGAATTCAGCCTATTGAAGTTCGTCTTCAGTTGCCTGTCGTCCTTCTTCCGCACGAGTTGGCGCTCCGCACTTCTCGCTGCGCAAAGGTTCCTGAGTTTTAAATCCGGGGCCGGAAAATGATCAGGTAACTTGACCGCCGTAGTTGCTGCTAGCTTACTAGAAATCATTTTGTCAACTACATCACCAGAAACACGTTCTAGGTGCTTTCGGTACTTGTCCCAGTTGACCACGTTGCTAATTTTAGGAGCATGCATACGAAAGTCGGCAGCAAACACAAAAATCGGATAGTGATCACTTCCCATGCGGTCGGGTGCTGTTGACCAACTCACGCGGACGTCAGGTGAATGCAGTGTCAGGTCTATAGCTGTCGCTAAGGCTGGAGGCCGGAAAAATGTGGGGCTTCCGTCATTGGCAATACACGGGTCCAAACTGTCAATAACCTCTACAAGTTTGCGTCCACGGGAATCCGTGTTCCGGTCACCCCAAACGGCATGATGGGCACTGAAATCACCGCAGATGATTTTAGGTGCTGGGCAGCGGTCGCAGAGCTGCTGTAGAACAAATCTAATGCTACCTTCTTCCGCGGAGACACGTACACGGATGCAATAGAAAGGGTTCGAGAGCCGAGCTGTATTCTTGTAGCCGCTACCTCAATGTCATCAGTGCAAAGATCGGCAACGCTTAGAAAAACATGTGGAATTTCTCTTCTTATGTAAAGCGCAGCACTTCCTGCAGGAAATGACTTTATGCTGTAGTTTTTATGAGCGACATATCCAGTCAAACATCTCCCGCTTGGCAGGCCAGCTTCTGACAGGGCCAATACTGGAACACAAGTCTCTTTCAAGAATAGTTTGAGTTCTGCTAACCGACTTAAAATCCCAGCGCAGTTCTACTGCAATATAAACGGCACTTTTCTGTGCATATGAGATCCACGAGGTTTAGCCCCATCCATTTTAGTTCGCAAGGAATTTGCTGCGAAGGTGCAAATTAGGGGCTGAAAAGAAAGCACCAGCTGTAGGAAGTTCTTCAGGGTACCAGGCGCCATTGCTGGAACATGTGAACGCAGGGCCCCAAACAAAACACGAAGAAGGTCAGACATACCTTGATTTTTGAGCTCCTTATTTTGCGCAACGCACTCACTTACTACATCGATAAAAGATGCCGACGGGGACACACTCTTGGCCGCAGCAGCTGGTTTTTTTGTCACTTGTGCATATGAGGGTCCCCCTTGCCGTGGAGTCTGGCTGTGATCCGGCCGCTCAAGAACATGGACACTTTTTGCTGGAGGTCGAACAGTCGACTCGCGCGCACTGGGCCTTGGCGTCTTGCTGGACTCAGGTCTCTTAGGCACATTGTTGGGCAACGCAACAACATCAGACTCCAATACTGGGAACTCGTCTAATCCAGGGACAGGCGTCTCAGTCGGTGGGGTTTTTGGACCAGCAATAAAGGACATCCGACGGTGCAGAGCGCTCACACGGAAGGGGCAGCCTCCGAAACTCGCTGGATGATTGCCACCGCAATTGGCGCAAGCAAAATATGCCGTGCAGGTTTTAAAGTCGTGGTCGCCTCCGCACCGCTTACAGCGTCGATCCTTTGTGCAAACTTTGGCCACGCGCCCAAACCGTTGCCATCTAAAACACCGTGGAGGAGCTTCAGTGAAATCTGCAACTGTGTGTTTTGTGAATCCCAGATCAATTTTTTCGGGGCGCTCTGAGTTGGGAGCGAATGTCAACACGATAGAGTTGGTAGGTTTCGCAGCACATTCTTTTCCTGGAGACTCCACACGACGCAGAAGTCGTGTCACGTGCAGTACACCTTGTGGTTTCAGATAATCAAGTAGGTCGCGTTCTTAATACCACTTTGGTACACCCTTAATAACACAGGTGTTCTTCATGTAGGAATGGGGCAACCGCACGTTAACTTTGATGCCAAAAATCTGAGAGCTCTGCAGGAGCTTGTCAACCTGATCTTCCGTCGAGACATCCAGCTGAAGAGCCCCGTGCATTGTGAACCGACTTCGAGCCGGAGCTGATCCCAGCAGTGATTGAATGGCCGCGAAAAGTAAGATGGGATTCTTCTCTCTTAAATCAACCCCCTTTTCTGTGGGCTCAACCACTACCGGAATCCCTACCGTTCGTTGCTTGCGATGACTAACCAACTTCAAGCCCTCGTTGTCCACGTCAGCCATATCGGCCACTGACTCGTCACCGTCCACGATCATTGACTCAGCCCCACTAAGCGATGAGGTCTCAGTGGGCGGGTGATTGAGTCCATGTTCTGGTCGCTCCACAGCCTGGGAAGCCATGGCCGCCTATTCCGAGCCAGCCTCCTTTGAACGGCGTGGTCCCTTCAGGCTTGCCGTCGCCGGAGCAGCCGTACTCTTCCCGTAGGGACAGTACCGCTTTGAAGATGCTGCCGTCCTCGAATATTCAAATAAAACTAGGTAAATTAGGAAAAATTAGCTAAATAAACAGAGCTGATGCGACAGGCGATCGAACAACGTCTTCTTCTTCCTCTTCCTTTTCTTTTTTTTCTTTTTTTTATCCCAACTCAATACCATGTTCGGGAGTGGTCCAGGGTTAGTCTCAACATTTCCAGAAAGAAGGAGCAAACTTTTTGCAATCCCTGATAACAAAACTACTAGTTTGAGCAAGCACAACAAACACAGTGGGGTCTGCCAACAGCACTAGAAATCTATATTTGCTTCTATAGCGCTTAGTTATGAAATTCACCCACCTGTAAAGCGAAGCAAAAAAACCTCAGGCAGCTAGCTGTCCGTGCTGCTGCGAGACCCTGAAGCAGTTCATGGAGGGTGACGGCCTTTGACAGGTGTGTCAGCATCAAACCTCACGTAAAAGCTAACAAATTGTCCATACAAAGGCTGCATGCGGGTCCTTGCTTGAGGCAGGATAAATTTTCCGCATATTTATTGCACTGCTCCGCAAAGCAGGTAATGCGCGGCTATTAGAGTTCTGTGCACAAAATTGGCATGGAAGCAAAGGGCATTGTTAAAAACCATTACACTTAGCGTCAAATGACCAATGCGGTTCATTGGATGTTCGTTATATGCCACTGCACAAAAATTTTACTTTGTAAAAACGAGATGTCAGTAATATGGGCTTATATGGGAGCTTCCAAGGGGAATAGCCAACCCCTTCATTATAACCATTATTTCATCGCAAACCATTTCGTTTTAGTGAGGTTTGACTGTACCTGTCTTTTTGCAGTCAAGGTATCTAAAAATCTCCAGCGTGGCACTGTGCATTTGGAAGGGCCCTTATTTTCGACATGGATTTTGTACTTCATGTTGCAGATCTCTGCTCCAGTCAAATAGTGTCCTATCCATCACTACAGTGGGAATGTGCGTTTCCAACAAGAAATTTGCACTTTATGTTGCATATGTCTTTTCCACTCAGAGCATGTCCAGTCCATCTCCACAAGGGGATGTGCATCTGCAATGATCCTCTTAATGGGGACTCATACACTTAGTTTTGCTGACAAGCGCTGGTACTTCATACTCTTCTTGTGGTGACAGCGCTCAGCCTGGTGCTCCATAGTTATCTTGCTCACTTTCTTGTGTGACGACCATAGTTGCAAAACAATGCATGGTCCTTAAACGCTTGTTCGCAAATTACATTTATATTGGAACCAGTCTTTATGTTGGAATACCATTTCCTTTCCTTTCGTAGTTGCTCTTTGGCTGCAGCCTGTCAGGTTGGCATTGACAGTGCACACATTCAAACTGTCCCAGGCCGCTGCGGTGGCTCAGTGGTTACAACGCTCAGCTGCTGTCCCGAAAGACGCGGATTCAATCCCGGTCGTGGTGGTCGAATTTCAATGGAGGCGAAATTATAGACGCCCGTGTACTGTGTGATGTCAGTGCATGTTAAAGAACCCCAGCTGGTCGAAATTTCAGGAGCCCTTCACTGTGGTGTCCCTCATAGCCTGCGTCGCTTTGGGACAGGAGACCCCCATAAACAGCATTCAAGCTCTTCAAGTACACTTCGCACTGAGAAATATTGTTACATGCAAAATGTTTTCAGACGCATAAAATGTATTTCATTGGGTTATGTATCTACTGTATCTTAGTGTTCAGTTATGCTTCGTTATACTGAGATGACTTTGGAGTCAATGTGCTACTCATAGGCGGCAAGTTTTCAATCTACCGAAAGGAGGGGGTGGGGTCCAATTAGCACTCTCTCTCTTTTTAATTGTTTCCAATCTCTCTCTGTGTCTCCCCCCATGCAGGCTCCTTGACAAGCGCTATGTATGCGGCTATACATATAAACATCAGTTTTTTCTCTAGTTGAGTGAATATGCTAGACAGAATGGCCCCATGGTTCCTACAATACTAAATAAATAAATTAATTAACAAAAAGGTCTCAAAAGTAACAAGCTCTAGGTAGACGTCCATAATGTCCTTAGTCGAAGTGAACGGAAAAACTGGGCAAGACAAACATTTCCACAACAAGTTAACAATTCGTATATCACAGACTCATTACAAATTATTCATTTGTAAAAACCATTGGGCAGTGCAAACATTTCCACAATAAGCTAGGAATACAAAAACTAAAAAGATATTAAACTCTTCGTGTCTAAAAAACGCTGGGCTCTACAAACATTTCCATAGTATGACAATGATCCAAAATTTAAACATGAATTAAAAAACTGCTTTTCTATCAAAACTGTAAACCAACTGCCAAACTCTATACAAAACAAAAGATAGAAATTGGAATCAACGAGCAAAGGTTGTAATGAGGAAGCGGAAACACAAGGAATTGCATGCTGATTTTATGGGAAGGGATAATTTAAACGGTCACACTGTGAAGAAAGCTGGCATAATTTACTTTGATGAGGTTCACTGTCGTTCTCTTTATACAAAGGCTACCGTGAAAGCAAGATTGTTTATTTGCACAGTTGATCTCTGAATAAAATTGTCCGCGATCCCACATAGATTTTTTTTTTCGAATCAGCAAATCAGCTCTGTGTGCCCATGGAAAAGGGCTATGTGAATGTGATTTAATGAAATCCACAACACTCTCTCAGGTTTCTGTTGCCTCTGAATTCCATCACTTCTTAGAAGCACCCGTTTGTTATCTCGTTGCGTAGAAAGGTTATCTATGCCCATATAGCAAATCTAATGTTGTGGTGCGCTCTCTATGTGAAAAGGAAAGAGCAGAGTTAAGGAAGAGTTATTTTGAAAGGTGCGCTCATAGCTGATCTTTGGGATCAAAGTATAATCCTAATGTTTGGGGACAGTTCGAAGTCTTCAAAAAGACTATGTTCAAGCACAAAAAACTGCACTTATCAAGTGGCCAGTCATTTGATTCCGCATAGAGACTTGGAACAGGAGACGTTCGGTGAGCTCCTGTTGCCAGTCAGATCCTTGATGGTGAACTGCATCTATAACTTACTATTGTCGCCCTTCGTAAGTGGGAAACATAATCTATATGTACCCGTGGCAGTTTAAGGCCGTGCTGTTCTTGCAGTGTGGTTAGGCAACTGTAATTCTTTAGAGAATTTGTTGCTGGGCTAGTTGGTTTTTTGTCCATTCATAATTATTTAGGGCGCAAGGACGTCCTGTGTTTTTCTACCTTCGACCTGTCCTTGCGCCCGAAATAATTCAGAACGTAATTCTTTAATTAATTTGTTTAGAACCGTACGAAACAAGATATGCTCCCCCCTAACCACATCATGCAACCTCCGAGGGGTACACAGGAAAAAAAAAGAAGGGGGGCTCCAGCCCACAAGCCCCCTCGCAGTCGGCGCTTATGGTATTACTTGCAGAAGGAAAGCTGCACAATAGCACCCGCTGGACTAAGACCTGTGGAACTTGTGTATACTGCGTAGACCTTTTGCACGACTTTCAACAAAACCTTTTTCGTGACAGCATATGCAGCTTGTTCGGTTGGAAAGCTGTCCGCACTGTGCGCCGTTAATAATCGGGGGGCTGAGTAAAAAAAAATGCAACATTGCCGCACAGTGCTTAGGATGGTGTCATGCATTTCAGCGTTTCGTGCAGCATAAACTTTCTAGGTATATAAGCATGACCCTAGCTTGCGGCAGGGGTTTGAACAGACAACCTTTTACCGGGGGGCTGCGTAAAAAAAGTTTATCATTTTTTTAGGGGGGGGGGGGGGTTCAGTTGTGGAGTGGGCATGGTGGAAGTTTAATCCTCATCTCTTTCTTGCGCTACAACCACAGCCCAGTGTTCACTATGGCAGCACCCTTGGACTTATTTTGAAAGGGGCTATGCAGAAGAAATTTAGGCCTCGCTGTGCGAGAAAGAATGCGCAATTTGTCTTAATTTGTGTTGTTAATTAATATATGGCTGCTTCTGTATCAGTTTGTGAGCAAAAATACTTTCGCATCAGTTCCTACTTCGAGTTCGTATCCATTCCAAGTAAAAACGAGCCTGTAGCCCAGCACAAATCCGAGAAACGTAAACAAATATGGCGGAGTGCATGCATGCGACGCGGAGTGTACATCGACCTGCATTTCGACCTGCTTAACAGGTAAAGCCATCGCGAACTTGTAGAATATTAAGCGAGAGCGATAAATGACATTTACCTACCGATTCGAGAGAATTAGGGTGCCAAGAGGATCGAATGCGAGTGACTGATGGCGGCGGCGTTTTTAAAGTGAGTTGTTTAGAACGTAAATAACCCTTCTTAATTAGCATGCCGGTACTCAGTGTGCGGTGTTTGTTTTCATTGCTACCCCGAGGCGGGCTATTCTTTCGCACAGATGCGGTCATAATATGGAGCACGTGTTATACTCTGACCAGCCATTGCTTGTGGTGCGATCGCCTAAATACAAGCACAAGAAAATGAAAGCTTATCTTCTACACAGTCGCCGCGAGAAGAGTAACACGTTGAAGCGTGGACCTTACTATTTCGGCCGCTCCTGTGCATGAGCCTTAAAAGTTTTCGGAACACTAAAAACACGAAAAACGTGCAATTCCACATCGCCCAGAGGCCCAGCCAGGTTGTGATAGTACAGCCTGCAAGCAAGATGGACACACGCACCTTTTCCGGAAACGTTGGGCTGCTTTCCAACTTGCTTTTATTGCACGGCGCACATTGCTCGAGCGCTCTACGCAGGGGTGACGCAAACTGTGCATTTTGTAGGTGGCACAGGGAAGTACAAAGCATATTCTTGAGTTCGTGACCGCTTACTTGTACTGCATAGCGGTCGGGCTTTATCGTATTTCCGTGTTCCGAAAACCTCTGCACTATGCTGTTCACCAGTGAGTAGTCTGCCTTCTAAAACGGAGCAAGATGACGCATCTTTTGTCCTTGGCGTTGGTCTTCCGTGTATCTGTTACTTGCGTACTGCAGTCGATTGTCGCTGTGCGGGCTATCGTTGCTTGTGTGTAAAAATTGTGTGTAGTTGTGTGCGTGACTTGTTGGATTGCTTGGGAAAAACTATAGCTGTGCTTTTGTCTGTACAGTGTCATTTGCACGTGGTGGTGGTGGTAACTATATTTCGTCGACAGAACGGATTTGGTTGATTCTAGTGGGTTTCCAGAGAACATGAGGTGGCTGTTGATCAGGCCCTCCGTTTCTGCATACTCTGGCCGTGGGGTCCGGTCTTTCCGTTCCCAGTTCCAAAGCCCAGTTGACGGCCTGCAGTTGAGACGGTGGGTCCAAGCTGGACACGGCATCCTCCCACTCTTGCTCATTTGAGAGTTGCCAACCTTTCTTCGGTTTCAGATTGTTGCATTCGAATGAAATGGGCTTTAAATCTGCTTTTGTGGTCCCGCAAAGCTTATAATGGGGGGTGTAGTCCCCTGGGGAAGCCCTGGAACATGGGGGTTTGGAAATGTGTTTATTTGCGGTTTCCGCCATGCCACCTGTTGATGTATGCTAAGGCTTTTTTCAGTCTGTGGGCGCATCCTTCTTTTGTTTCTATAATGTGTAATTCCGTGGTAGGTGGTCAGGGTCTCTCAGGCCGACCGCAAGACCGGCTCGTGCATTGCCAGGTTAGCGAAACTTCGGGCTAAGTTGCAGGCCACCTCATTCCCAGGATACAACATGTAGGCTCGAACCCATATGATTCTAATGGTATTTGTGTTAAGATATTGCTCTTTTAGGATTTGTCTGGCGGGTTTGTGGATCCTCCCTTTTGCAATGTTTCGAACGGTTGTCTTGGAGTAGCTGTAGTCTACTGGAATAGTATTCTAGTAGTACACTATACAGTTGCTGAAAATCGTCTTGGCTTCCGTTTTTATAAAGGGTAAGGAGGTGGCCGCTTCTTCTGCTTCGTGTGCCTTTGTGCTCCATACGGAAGCAGCTGATACTGGTTTTACGTCAGTGTCCATGATGCCTCTGCAAAAGGCATCATGATCGCAGAGCTCTGCAGTGCCCATGCATGCTGCCTCCTTATTGTTCAAGTGTTGCCTGTTTAGGGCTTTGGCTCTCTCCTCCCTTCTTTCTGCGTGACATCCAGGATGCGTGTTTTTTTGGATTGCATCTGTTCTTTGATGCCTGTGTATGTCCCTTGGGATTTCCACAGTATCTGTCCCTATGCATTCTTGCCTTATATCTAATGTTCCCAGAATGGGACTTCCCATTCATGTTTTTGTTGGTCTATTGTACTGCATGGTTCTATGTGCCTCAATTTGCTTGGGAAGCGTGTTGTGGATGCCTAGCTGCAGCAGCCTGTCTGTTCATGTGTTCTTAGGGAGATGAAAGGCTGCCTTGCATGACTGTGTTGCGAGCCATTCAACATTCTCCTTATATGCTGCCTGAAGTTTGAGAAAAGGGGAGGGAGTATACTATACGGCTGAGCATTAGGGCCTGCACTAGCCTCCTAAAATCTGTTTCCATCTTTCTCTGGCGTTTGTCATTTGTCTTATGAGCCTGTTGGTTTCTCCAATGTATGCAATAAGGTTGGAGAGAATTGCTGTGTTTTTCTGCTTGTTTTAAATGTGCATTTCCAGGATCCTAAGGGTTCGTACCTCTCTAACTTTCGTTCAACCCCGATATTGAATTGTGTCCATTAGGCAACCGTTTTTCTTTGTTCTGTGTCTGATTGTTAGCAGTTCAGATTTTGCCAGGCAGCTTACTGGTCGACTCTCCTGGTGTATCCAGTCGCTATGTCCGCTCCATTATGTAGCGTTGTCCCCATATCACCCTCGCTTCCCCGGGTTGTCCAGAGGGCGATGGTGCCGCGTAGAGTGGCAACGATGGGTTTGGTATGGCGACAAGAATCTTAGCCATGGGTATGAGGGTTGTGTTGAAAAGAAACCAACCCTTCCAGGGTGCTTTTGATTCTTGGCTGTAGTGTATCTGACTTGATGCTTACAGAAGTGATTTCTGCCTTTAGGACATTTCTGATGGCAGTGTGGGTGACATTATCAGTCTTTCGTGAGGTCGAGTGCCAGTATTGCTTTAGTGTTGGCCTTAGTCAGTGTGCGTATTACATCTTCAGAAAGCTTGAGCATTATAGCTTGCATACATAGGTTGGGTTGGAAGCCTGTCATACGCGGGAAGAGATTGTGCTTGCCCATGTGGTCCTGTAAAGTAGATAGCGCCACACGCTCCAGAACCTTCCGTAAGCATGAGGTTAGGAATATGGGCGTGAGGTTGGTTAGCGAGTTTCTTGCCAGGCTTAGGTATGACTATGAGAAGTACCTTGGTGTGTTTCCAGGTGTCTGGTAGCCGTCCATCTTTCCAGCAGTTGTTGTACCCTGTGATCTGAATAGAGTCCTTGTCTAGGTTTCGGAGTATTTTGTTGGTAAGCTCCCCTGCTCCTGGTGCAGAGGATGTTGTAGTTTTCTGCATGGATGCTATTACCTATGGTATTGTTTTGTCCTTATCATTTTAGGGTTGGGGCTGCTGCTGTATTTGAGAAGAGTTTTTTTCATTCTGTGTAGGTGTTGTTTCTGCATTTCCTTGATTATCTCTTCGTCATTGGGTGGGCTTCCATGCGCTGTTTGTGTTACTGTTATCTGGGTCTAAAATGTATCTTAGATTTGTTCTCATTATTGTTTCTCGAGCATGGCTTTCGATTTGTCTGCCTAGTTTGGCTGTTCTAATAGTTAGTTTTTGTTGTGTTTGTTTCAGCCATCTCTCTTGTAAGCTATTATGAGTCTGACACATGTGTAGTAACATACTATCAGTGGCTTTGTTTTCTGCTTCTATCCCTGTAGTCGTTGTGGTGTGCTCTGCATCCTTCAAGGGTCAGCGCACTGGTTTTGTTTTTCAATCTTCTTGCCATCAGCATTGCCTTGCCTTCTTTCATCTCCCAGTTTACCACTCGTGTCTCTCTTCTTCAGTGTGCTGCTAAGTAATGGTCGCTTCCTAGGTTCTCATTTGTTTCTACATTGTGCATGTATCATGTTTTAACAGAGGGTCAAGTCCGGGCATGTGTTGGCTTGCACACTATTTTCTATCTTGTTTGGCACTAGCAGATCCATCACGTGTGTAGCCATCGCCGCGAATATGTTGCCAGAGGCTCATTCCTTTATTTAAAATTGTTGTGACATTCTTTGTGTGCTACGAGGTACATTCCTTGTGTGTGCTGCGAGGTTCCGCGTTCCACGGCGCGGCGTAGACGGAGACCCAGATGCCAGCGGCATCATCAATTACCCAGCCATGCACTTTGAGTGACGACCAGAACGAAGGGACCCGCCGCCGTGACAGCGGCATCATCAATTACCCAGCCATGCTCTTTGAGTGACGACCAGAACAACCGGACCCGCCGCCGCCGCCGCGGGGAAACAGGCTTTATCCTCCCCAATTTGCGTGGCCGTTCCAGGTGCGGCCCTCCCGGGCACATTCCAGGACAAGGGAGCTGTCAGCGGGCCAGAGCGCGCCGTACCACAGCCGACGCTATGCGCTACCGCGAAGACAACATTCTTTCCCTCCTTCCCCTTTCGACGTGGGCTATCGCCGGGAAGGCACCCACAGCTTCCCGCCGTGCCTCGTGAACAAAAGCGCATTCCCAGAAGGGCCGTGACGGACACCTGTCATGGCGGACAGGCAGTACTCGCCAAGAATGTGGAAAGACAGGCGCTAGTGAATTAGCTCCGAAGAGAGAGCCTGTGTATACTCTCACTTGAGAGAGAGTGGTGGCGTTTTGTTGTTTATTTAGTTTGTATTGTTAACAGACTCTGGGTTCGAGGCTAAGCCCAACCCAAGGGGTTGTCCCCATCTCGCATGTTATTTTGGATTGGAGAATTGATGCTTTGGGCGGGCCACTGGAAATGACCGCCCTTAGTCCTTTGTTAATCAAGTGCTTAAAAGCGCATGTAAACGGATGCAGTCCAGTCTGAGCTGGGGCTCCATGCTTAGCATGTAATGTGATGCTACTTAGGCACCAACCTGCCCGGTCGATGAGTAAAGTAGTGCAAAGTTTGTTCTTTTGTAAATTCAGTTCTGCTTTTTCCAGTTTAACTCTCTGCATATGTATGTTGTAAAATTATGCTCTGCTGTCATCATCTACAAGCTCGCCTCCTGTTCATCTTCCAAGCCGAACGACACTAGAGGAAGGGTTTGTGAACCATCCTCGAAGAAACGGACGACTATTGAAATTCTACTGCATAGACGCTCAGGACGACATCGTTCGCCAAGAGGGCCTTCAGCGCCGTAGCCCGACGGCGTGCAGCTTCTGCCAGCAACCGCTCGAGCCCAACTCCGGAGCCACTCCATCGCCCCCATGAAGTCGTCGGCACGTAAGCTCGGACGCCCCAGCCTCTGATGTAAAAATCTTAATCATGTGTAATTATTGAATATATCTGTTTGTTTAAACTGAGCCATACGGTGTCTCTTTGCCTCTCCGTCCCGTGTGGACCTGCGCATTATGGGGGTCATCACACTGGTGTCAGAAGTGGGGTCTCAAAAGCAAATGTCCTCTGAATGCTGCGACATTCATGACTTCAAAATTGTAATCAAAAGGGAATCACGGGACTGATTGTGGGACTTTTACCCCCATTTGAGAGGCTTGAGGCACCGGAGGGCTTGAAAAAAAAAATGTCTTTATCTGAGGGAGCTCCCACTCCACAGCCGTCGCTCGGAGCAAGCATGCTGGCATTAGGAAGCGTCATTCCGACGTTTACAGGAGATAAGACAGGGGTTCCAATCTGCGATTTCTTTTCCATGCTAGAAGAGATTGGGAAAATGGGGGGATGGTCCGATGCTCAAATGCTGGGAATGGCGAGGTGTAAGATGGCAGGAGCTGCTCATGATTTTGCATGGCGAGACGAAAAAGTAAAATCCACAAAATCATTTGCGGAATTTAAGAAGCTCGCGTTTGAGCATTTCGACACTGAACCACGTCACGTGCGGGTACAGAGGTTCCGTGACGCCGGACAGATGGTAGGGGAGGACGTGCGAACATTTGTGTCGCGGCTTCAGCGCCTAGCACGCGATACGTTAAGCAGGGAGGAGGAAGGAGACCAGCTAAGGAAGAAATACGCGGAGGATCTACTTAAAGAGGAAATGACCGCTTTGTTCGTGGCTGGTCTGCAAGACCCCGTGCGCCGGTTCGTGCTCTCGCGGAAGCCGAGCAATTTCGACCAAGCCGTGGAGGCCGCATTGGATGAGGAACGAAATGAGGCGTTAACGACAGCCGCAGCGAGAGTACGCGTCATAGAGAGAGCGGTGCTCAACCCTGAGGTTGCTCTCTTGACAGAGCGGTTAGATCGCTTGGAACAGCTGCTATCTCAGCAGGTAGAACGCCAGGTTGAAGCGCGCGCTCAACAGCGCCCATTCGCTGGAAACCGGAAACCGCCACAAAGCTACAGGCGCGGTATGCGAGATTTTGAAGAAATCGTATGCTTCGCTTGCCAGGGTCGCGGACACATCGCCAGGTTCTGCCAAAACGTGCGCCGTGGGGAGCCACAAAGAGAAGCAGGCGAGACACGCCCTAAGCAAGCCTACAGCGGGGCTCCAGATACCGAGACAAAAAACTAGTTAGTCCTCCCCAGCCTGAGGAGCGTGGGGAGGGAGCAGTGGATGATGAGGTGGTGGTAGTTTGTGTGGCCGACGAGGCATGCCCTGTTGTGCGTTGCAAGTTAAATGGTTGTTGCATGGAATTGTTGATAGATACGGGGTCAAAGGTGACATTGCTTAAGGAGAGCAGTTTTAACACGCTTCGAAGGAAGGGGGACCGCGAGGTGTTGGAAGCGTCTGGTGGTATGGCAACCAAATTTGTAGGCATAACGGGGGATCCTCTTGGCATAAGTGGACTCTACCGGTTACACTTCTCTCTCGGTGGAATTGCATTGGAGCACCCCTGCTACGTATGCCCGGACACGGTGTCTCTGCCAAACGGAGTGTCAGGTATATTAGGGCAGGATTTTTTGAGAAAAGGGAAGGTAGTAGTCTCATTCTCTGAGGAAGAGGTTAATGCGGGCGGCTCAAAAGTTCCGTTTTTGAACAGGAGAGGGGCAGAGATTCGCATTACCGATATTGACACCCGTCAAACAGTGGGATCATTGGAGAAGGTATATTCGCGGGTTGCCGTCCGGCTGGTCGAGGAGGCGGTCGTCCTTCCTTGGTCGGAGCACATTTTGTACGCGTTTGTGCCTTCAGATGTAGAGAGCGGCGCCGTGGGAGTGCTTGAGAAGGGCGACTCTCTCAGCAATGGCCTGAAGGCAGCCGCGTGCCTCGTGACAGTTAATGACGCCCACAGAGTGCCCCTACGGGTGGTTAACTGTAGCCAGCAGCCACTGAGCCTTCCCAAGAACAAAACATTGGCTTTCTTCACCTCTGCGATAGAGCAACGCCAGCCCACCGATACGGTACTCGCAACTGTAGAGCATGCTAGTCCTTCGGCTGCTCCAAAGGTGTCGTTCGATCTTTCTCACGTAAAATCCAGGGAGAGGGAGGCTCTGGCTGGTTTGCTGAACGACTACTCGGAGGTATTCGCCGTGTCAAACCTGGATTTGGGCTGCTGTGGCGTTATAAAGCACAGGATAGAAACCGGCACTTCATCGCCCGTTTACCAGCGTGCGTACAGGATTCCTTACTCCCAACGTGAGGAGATGGAGCGGCAGGTGCAGGACCTGATTGATCGCGGCATTGTCGAACACTCAAAGTCAACCTGGGGAGCACCAGCACTATTGGTGGAAAAGCCAGATGGCTCGTATCGATTGGTAGTGGACTACCGCAAACTAAATGCCGTAACTCGCATCGATCCATACCCCATCCCCAATATACAGGAGACGCTTTCTCAGCTGGGCTCTGCCAGGTACTTCACGGTAGTGTACATGGCGGCGGGATTCTGGCAGATAGCAATGGATCCGGCAGATGCCGAGAAAACGGCATTCAACACGCCCTCAGGGCACTATGAATGGAAAAGAATGCCGATGGGTCTGGCCAGCAGCCCTGCTGTCTGGCAGAGAACCGCTGATGTTATCCTGGCAGGTCTTCTGGGGAGGCTGTGCTTCGTGTATATGGATGACATTATCATATACAGTGACAGTTTTGATAACCATTTGCGCGATATTGAGCAGGTTTTGGTGCGACTAAGAGCAGCGGGTCTCAAGCTGAAGCCCTCTAAGTGCCAATTCCTCAAAAACGAGGTGAAATACCTCGGGCACGTTGTTTCAGCTGACGGCGTGCGACCGGACCCTGAGAAACTAAGGTGTGTCTCGGATTTTCCATCCCCGACTAGCGTCCGCCAGGTCCGGCAGTTTCTCGGCCTGATCGGTTACTACCGAAGGCACATAGAGGAGTTCGCCAAGCTCGCTAAGCCGCTCACCGCCTTAACAGCCAAAAATGTCGCCTTTCGCTGGGACGAAAACGCGGAGAATGCTTTTGGGGCCCTGAAAAGGAAGCTAATGAGTGCACCGCTGTTGCGCCACCCGGATTTTAGTTTGCCGTTCGTTATGGCCACAGATGCGTCAAAGTTCGCAGTTGGTGCCGTGCTATCTCAGGTTATCGAGGGCAAAGAACATCCCGTTGCTTTTGCTAGCCGACAGCTGAGCCCCACAGAGCAAAAGTACGGAGCTACGGAAAGGGAGTGCCTCGCCGTTGTCTGGGCAGTAAAGCACTTCAGATGCTACCTCTACGGCCGCAAATTCAAGCTAGTCACAGACTGCCATCCTCTGAAATGGGTGATGAGTGTCAGGGACCCTAGCTCGCGACTCGCTAGATGGAATCTACACCTGCAGGAATACTGCTTTGAAGTTGAGCTCAAGTCAGGAAAGACACATCTGAATGCTGATGCACTCAGCCGCACAGCTGCCGTGGCAGCTATAGATGAGTTTGTCCCCGTAGTCGACCCCGCCGAATTACGCACAGAGCAGTGCAAAGATCCTGACCTGAAGCGAATAATCGAAAGCTTAGAGGGCGCACCGTCTCACCCCGAACAGCTAGGTTATTTCATTGGCAAAGACGGCACCCTGTGTTGGCGCACGAGGCCAACCAGGAAAGGGAGACCAGAGAAAACCGCTTGGGAGAGAGTCGTCATACCTCGGTCGTGGACAGAAAGGGTTCTTCGCGCGTTTCACGATGCGCCATGCGCCGGTCATTTTGGCGTAGCGAAGACACGCAGGCGTGTGGAGCGTTTGTACTTTTGGAGTGGCATGCGACAGGATGTTAGAGACTACTGTGCGAAGTGTCATTCCTGTCTCGAAAGAAAAACACCCAAGGGACGAAGACCAGCTCCAATTCATCCGTTCCCTGAGGTTTCGGCTCCCTTCTAGCGGACAGGTATGGACATAATGGGCCCCTTGCCCACGACCACTTCCGGAAACAAGTACATTTTAGTATTTGTCGATCACCTTTCAAAATACGCGGAAGCGGTAGCACTCCCAGATCAGAAGGCAGACACGGTTGCAAGAGCATTTGTCGAACAGATCGTGCTCCGACATGGACCCCCGAGGCAACTCTTGACAGATCGGGGAACGAACTTCGCGTCGCAGCTAATGAGGAGAGTTTGCGAGCTGCTTAAGATCGCTAAGAAGCAGACAACACCGTACCATCCGGCTTGCAACGGCGCGGTGGAGCGACTGAACCAAACCGTGGCCGGGTTCCTGTCGCATTTTGTTTCGCGCGACCAGCGGGACTGGGACTTGTGGCTCCCGTATGCAATGTTTGCCTACAATTCCGCAGCACACGAGAGCACGGGCGAATCGCCATTCTTTCTTCTCTACGGCCGAGACCCGGACCAGCCTAGTGAAGTGCCAGAGGGCCCCCGTCGTGTCCCATACGCTTCACTGGACGACTATAAGGTTGAGCTAGAATCGCGCTTGCAAGTGGCGAGGGACATCGCAAAGGAGTCCTTAAAGAAAGCGGCGAAGCGCAGGAAGGAGGTGCACGATCGCAGTGCTAGAGACGCGCCGTTTGATGTGGGGGACAGCGTGTACATTGAAAACTGCCAAAGGCAGATTGGGCTAGCTCGTAAGTTCCAGACGAAGTGGAGAGGACCGTGCGAGGTTGTCGAGAAGCTTTCTCCGGTAAACTTCAGAGTCCGAGACGTGAACCGGAGTTTGATAAGGATACACGCAAATCGCCTCAAGTCGGCACCGGTTCAGTAT
The DNA here is from genome assembly GCF_052857255.1 of Amblyomma americanum. NCBI lineage: Eukaryota > Metazoa > Arthropoda > Arachnida > Ixodida > Ixodidae > Amblyomma > Amblyomma americanum. The sequence continues at coordinate 143,027,657 of NC_135502.1, read as the reverse complement.
TCACGAAATGAGGAAAGGGAAAGCGCGGATTTTGATGGGGACAGAAGTGAAGCGGAGCGCGCAGATAGTTCGCAAGAAACGCCCTCTCCTGCATTTGTTCGGCAGGCGCCCGAGGTGACGGCCGGAATGCCACCGGATTTACTTCATGCATTGCTAGAAGAAGAAGCGCGCGAGGTTGCCGCGCAGATAACGCCAGGAGAGGCTCCTGCCACGAGCCCTCGCGAGTCCCAAAGCAGACAAAGGGGCACAGACTTACTTAGTATGACTCATGAAGGCCGATATCCGCTGCGAAATCGGAAAGCTAAGTCGGACTAATGGCGTAAACAGAGCGGAGTTTTGAACTGGTTAGAATTGTGTAATGCCACAGCTCATAACATTGCTATGTGCTTATGTGTTAAGCTATCGGAGTTGGTAGTTAAACCTTTCTGTCATTAAGTAACACCTTCACAGGAGAGCATGCGGAGCGCATGCAGAACCTGCCCTACTTCCTTTCGTTATCTATATTTTTGTCTGTGCCGTGATCGTGCTAGAAGTGGGAGCTCCTTTGTAACTGTGGTAAATTTATTTCGTCCAGTTTGGACTAGAAAGGGGAGGCTTGGGTGCTGAGTTTCATGTTTATCTGTAAAAGAAGATCAGTGCTGCCCCTGGAGACGCCAGTTATGACAGCGGAGGCATTGGTGTTGTGCAGTGGTGTTGAGTGCAGCGAAAAGTGTTTTGTCGGACGCACTGTGCGAGGCGATTCAGAAAGACAAGGGGAGCTGCAGGGACTCAAATGTTCGGAGAACATTCTTCTGGAGGGTGAGCGAGTGTGACATTCCTTGTGTGCTACGAGGTACATTCCTTGTGTGTGCTGCGAGGTTCCGCGTTCCACGGCGCGGCGTAGACGGAGACCCAGATGACAGCGGCATCATCAATTACCCAGCCATGCACTTTGAGTGACGACCAGAACGAAGGGACCCGCCGCCGTGACAGCGGCATCATCAATTACCCAGCCATGCTCTTTGAGTGACGACCAGAACAACCGGACCCGCCGCCGCCGCCGCGGGGAAACAGGCTTTATCCTCCCCAATTTGCGTGGCCGTTCCAGGTGCGGCCCTCCCGGGCACATTCCAGGACAAGGGAGCTGTCAGCGGGCCAGAGCGCGCCGTACCACAGCCGACGCTATGCGCTACCGCGAAGACAACATTCTTTCCCTCCTTCCCCTTTCGACGTGGGCTATCGCCGGGAAGGCACCCACAGCTTCCCGCCGTGCCTCGTGAACAAAAGCGCATTCCCAGAAGGGCCGTGACGGACACCTGTCATGGCGGACAGGCAGTACTCGCCAAGAATGTGGAAAGACAGGCGCTAGTGAATTAGCTCCGAAGAGAGAGCCTGTGTATACTCTCACTTGAGAGAGAGTGGTGGCGTTTTGTTGTTTATTTAGTTTGTATTGTTAACAGACTCTGGGTTCGAGGCTAAGCCCAACCCAAGGGGTTGTCCCCATCTCGCATGTTATTTTGGATTGGAGAATTGATGCTTTGGGCGGGCCACTGGAAATGACCGCCCTTAGTCCTTTGTTAATCAAGTGCTTAAAAGCGCATGTAAACGGATGCAGTCCAGTCTGAGCTGGGGCTCCATGCTTAGCATGTAATGTGATGCTACTTAGGCACCAACCTGCCCGGTCGATGAGTAAAGTAGTGCAAAGTTTGTTCTTTTGTAAATTCAGTTCTGCTTTTTCCAGTTTAACTCTCTGCATATGTATGTTGTAAAATTATGCTCTGCTGTCATCATCTACAAGCTCGCCTCCTGTTCATCTTCCAAGCCGAATGACACTAGAGGAAGGGTTTGTGAACCATCCTCGAAGAAACGGACGACTATTGAAATTCTACTGCATAGACGCTCAGGACGACATCGTTCGCCAAGAGGGCCTTCAGCGCCGAAGCCCGACGGCGTTCAGCTTCTGCCAGCAACCGCTCGAGCCCAACTCCGGAGCCACTCCATCGCCCCCATGAAGTCGTCGGCACGTAAGCTCGGACGCCCCGGCCTCTGATGTAAAAATCTTAATCATGTGTAATTATTGAATATATCTGTTTGTTTAAACTGAGCCATACGGTGTCTCTTTGCCTCTCCGTCCCGTGTGGACCTGCGCATTATGGGGGTCATCACGTTGTTCTGTAACCCCCTGCCATGCGTTTTGCATTGATACTATTAGGGGATTCGTTTTGGTTATTTTTTGGATTTGTTAATGGCTTTCATTATTATAGGACTCCGCTTTTGGGGTTGCTATATATATCTAGAACGAAGAATGGGGCCTCGCTTCTTTTTTTGTACTATGAGCTCTATCGGGAGGTAGTGTGCACAGTTCCATTGTGTGTCGTGCTGTATTGTCATCATATCTCTGTGGACCAAGACGGCCGTGAGTGGTCTTCGTTCCTTAGCATTTTAACGTCTTATGGTCGTGAACTTTTACTTTTTAGCCTGAAAGCACTGCTTAACGAGAAATACCAAAAAACCCGAGGGGACTATGAAGCCACAACTCTTCTTTCCCTCGAGGGATACTGGTAACTGCCATTTATTATCAGAGTTGCCGTAAGGTGAAAACTTGCTTGGCCCATTCCCAAAATTGGATTAGGGCATTATGTCCATTGATTTGGAGTTAAGTATTAGACAAATTCTATTTCCAAATTTTTAGAGACGTCGGTAGCCCTTACAGGCTGCCACGTGCTGTGGTTGACCCTGGGTCTAGGATGCCGCACCTGGTTGCTGTCGTATTGGCATCACGTACGAGAAAACTCTGTACATCTCCTTCCTCGCTGGGCAGCGGGTGTTCCCACTGTGTCACGCTTGGGTTGTCTTTTTTCAGATCCAACTCTGCATGCGGGCAGGTCCATGCTACATGTATGACTGTCGGTTAGCTTGCACCACGGGCATTTGTCAGTGTATTGTGCAGGGCACATCTTTTGGAGTTCATGCAGGTGTGAGCAGGTGCCTGTCTGCAGCCTTCTCTAATCTACCACCTCTCTTTTGGTCAGTCTTTTGTGCGGGGCTGAGTAGCACTTATATCAGCCCCTGTAATAATCTAGGATGTCTCAGAATGTCAGAATGACAGGGTATATGTTTGGCCCACCCCTCAAAATTAACTTCGCCCAAATCGAGAATTGAGTTGATCGGTTTCACTGTGTTATATCCTAATCATTTTATACCTTTCTTTCTCGTAGGCTTTTTTTCTTTTGAGAGGGTTTCAATGTGGAGCTGTACGTTCTCCCATTTTCTGCAAAGTTTCATTGCCATATCTCCACCAAGCCCTGCCCCATAATTGGTTTTAAGGAGGAATATGGGCTGTGCTGTGGGATGACATAAGGCTAATTGAGTACACCGTGCTGATGGGCAACTTCAATATCAGGGCCGGCAAGAAGTAGGCAGGAGACCAAGCAGGGGGAGCGGTTTGTTAATATGCACAGTACACAGGCCTCTACCATTTCACCTCCGTTAAAATGTGACCGCTGCAGCCAGGGTCGAATCGGCGTCCAGCTGAGCTACTGCAGCTCTATATTGCTGTAGTAGCTTGTTGGTTGCATTTGCTACGTTTGCAAGGACTTTTACTTTTCTGCTAATGCGTTACCCTGGTCTCGTTTTTTATGTTTGCTTCTATTTCCTCAATTCTGTCAAATCTGCTTCTTGAAAGCATGGTGCTGCCTTTGCTATTAATGTAGTATGGTGCAGGTGTACAAGTGTAAATCTACTCCATGGAAATAAATGGAAAGTCATCCCCTGAGTCGTGGATTTATGCCTAATGCTTTTTTTTCTTTTGGCAGACTGCAATTTTGCAAGGTTGCATGCTACAGGAAGGCCCCAGTCAATAAGCCGGCGAGACCACAATTGCAGGTTTATTAAGCACACTCAAGCGCTATGGTAAATTTTCACACTCCAGGCACACAGGTCTACTTTGTCAATATTCAGGCTTTTGTAATGCAGTCATGTAAGCACACGAAGGCACTCTCTCCCCAACAGCATAGGTCAACTCATAAAACTGCAATAAAAGTGACAAAAGAAACGTACTAGGGGAGAGCAATTTATTCTGTGGGTTAGTGCCCTCCAGTACCATGAACTTTCATAATGAAGCAGTTCACCGGCAGGAATTTTTAGGCTGTTTTCATCATCCACAGTTGGACAGCAGCTTTCACGTATTGCACTTGCAACACGTTGAATGCTGAATATTAAAGAAGTTGCTTCCCTGCAGCAGACGAACCACAAGTGATGCCATGCTGCAGGTCTTTGGCGCGCACATGTTAGAGAGAGCCAAACAAACACGGAGAATTAGTTTAGCTGTAAGAGAGGTTCCTTCCCTTGCAAAACCACAGTGCTAAGACGAATGCACTGGTTATGTATGTGTCCTTTCTATCTCCATCCTTCAAAGCTGGCCTGTATTGCTAACTGCATTTTTAATGACAGAGTCACTATTTTCACCAGGCTCAGCTTAAAGGAACACCGAGAACAACTCTATAGTTAGCAAAATCCAATATGTGGGCATTTCAAAGAGTTATTGTTTGTCCAGCAGCAAAAGACTAATTTATTGCAGAGAGATTTGGATTCTGAGTTCAGAACGATTTTCCCACCACTGTGATTCAAACTCTGGACTCTCTGATGGTGTCACCTCCAAAAAGTGACATGACACATGACGTAAACGCGGACTCTGTTATTGTTGACTGCAAGCGGGGCTAGCAGCAGCCGAAGTAAAAGCAACCGCCGGCCAGACGTTGAAGGCATCTTTTGTCTCTTCGTTGACTCCAGCAGCTGCTATGGATCCCGTTCCCGATAACAAAGTTTCCGCAATAAACTCTATTAGCTCCGTCCTGCATTGCCCCAAACTTAGCCCCAGAGAGTGCACAATGCTTTTGAGGACTTAGGAAACTGGACTAGCTGGATACCAAGAGTATTGGGCACTGACGAGTTGGCAGCAAACGAGCTACCGCATCGGCCTGCAGAGTGCGGTCGTATGTTACTGCCGAGTCTCTGTCTCTCGACAGCGTCGCTCGAACCTTGGAACCCTCGTGTTCAGTAGATATATGGATGTCGTTGCATGTGCCGTCCCTAGCGCTGCTATCCGTGCGCTCCGTGGAAAGAATCTGAAAGGAGGCTTCTTGTGAGCACTGCGCAGGTGCGTTAAGTGGCGTCTGTGATATGTCTGCACCGTTCATTGACAGGAATGCAGTAGAACCTCGTTGTACGTTTCTTTTTTACTTGCGGGAAGAAAAGTATTATCCAAGCCACCTCATTTTGAGAAATGTAACTGCTGAATTGAGGTAAAAAGACATTTATTGACAATTTCACTTTATAAAAATGCCGATTGGCATTTCTTGGCACAAGAGCTGAACAGATCCTATTCTAGAGCTCGCTGAATTCAGTCCGCGTTCACGCTTTCTTTAGCGCGGAAGGAAATTCGTAACGCGTACGGTTCGTCGTTGGCAGTGACGAAAGTAACCAATATCTCTGCTTTGCAACTTTTGGATGCTTCACCCCTTTGCTTTCCAGTACTGTGAAAAAGCCACTGCGGCAGCTAATTGTCGCAGTGCTTCTGCTTTTTAAGCTGCGTGTCCCAAACCCGACCAATTCATATATAAGTTCAGCGCTGTAGTTGATAGGAGCTTCGCCTCGTTTCCTTTATGCACCGCGAAGAAACCTCAGCGTTTCTCCTCTTCATATTGCGACCTCGCAGAAATGACCATTGTGACCGCTAGCACGTTTTTATTTTTTGTTCTTGATGGCGGCGGCAGTGCTTCGCCTTGTCGCATTAAGGCAGCGCAAAGAAGCCACCACAGTCGGTGACTTCCTCAAAAAATATGTTGTGCCCTCTCGTTCGGCCCACTTCTATGTTTGCACATGTGCGGTTGGTCAATAAACGTAATATACGACCACAATTCGTCAAATTTTAAGCGTAGTAGCGAGGAAATCCCGTTTCCGGGAACGTATAAACGGAAAAAATATAGTTTAACTCTAAAGACAATTATAATGTCCATGATTTTGAGTGTACGAACTGGGAATGTATTAACGAGGTTTTACTGTACTGACAAACTTCGTCCGAGGAGCACTTAGAAACCGTTTGGTTAACTGCTGCTCCACACGTGTAAATCATAGCACATCAAAAATGAAACCACACGGACACCGCCAGACCAAGGATACCGAAACGATCTGCCTGCCTGTGGCGCTACCAAGTAAAAGTTGTCTTTAACTTGCAAAATTCAGGCTGACTTTTTCAGTTTTTGTTGTGTAATGAAAGTGCGCTAGCATTTGGAAATGACACTTGCTTTAATACTCAGATGTGTAACCTTCATGGCATTTGTCAAATTCACAGAGAGTGTTATTTTTGTGATGTCATCTCACCTGCACTTGGGAAGTTGGCCTGTAGCAACGATACCTATATTTCAGTTCTTACTTTTTTCTACGTACGAAGAGGTGTGTTCTGATTAGGAGGTGGCATTCTATCAATACAAGCCAACTTCAAATTCTCTGCGTCCCACGAGACTATTTTTCCAGAAGAAAACAGCAGATAATAACAGAATATTACAGCACAATAAACCTTTATAAAATTGCACTTAGTAACAATGAGCCATGGTCTGCAGCATCTTGCATTGCTCCGCTGACGAATCAACAGTCAAGGAAATCAGCTTTTTAAAGTTTCATTATCTCAAACAAACCACAGGCAGCAAAATATGTAACCTTGTAATTTCGGCTTGTGATTTAGCTCCTTTTTATTACTCGAATAACGGACTACTTTTTCATCGAGTACGAATTCCGTGTGACGGCCCTGAAAGTGGGCCCTAATGAAAGTGTTAAAACAGATTGAATTTTTTAATTTTGCTAAATATACATACAAGGCCAGCACTGAAACTTTAAAATAGTTCACTGAGAGGGAAATTACTGTTCATGTACATAAAGGTGAGGTGTGTAATTACCAATTGTCAAGTATGTTGGAATGACTGAAAAAAAAAATTGTATTTATGCAAGCATCTTTTTGGAACTGCAGCATGACAAATTTACTTTTTCAAGTTAATTGCACAGCGAAATATATCGGAAAAATAAGTAGCAAAATAGTTTTTAGAGAAAAAGGGCTAAAAGTCTTGAAATATCTATGAATGCATAAAGCAGTCGAGAGGGTTACTATCTGCCAAATCTGTAGCTCAGCTTATCATCAATGTCACTAACTTGTTTGTTTGTGAGGCAGCCTGTTCTTTTCTTTTCAGTTTCTTGCGGCATCCATACGCTGACAGGAAGATTTCCAGATATAGTCACATGTGCGGCAAGCCTTACATGCGTACATATATAACTTGATCCCATTTTGGTTTAAGAATTCTAGCGCCCTTTCCTGCATGGCAGCAGTGACATACGCATGTACACGACGCGTCCAGGTCGCAGAAGGCATGCAAAAAGTACAATATAATCACTGGTTCAACTATTGGCTAGGCTTGCTAACAGTTGATGTGAATTAAAACTAAGAATGCAGTGACCATGCTGCAGTTTTTTTTCATGCCTTGCGCAACCTGAGCGCATTATGTACATCACTGCAGTCGTTTAGCAGTTGAAACTAAAACAGCGAAAAAAGGCAGTTATAAATTATTACCTGCTTGTTGGCGCAGTCTGCGCGGCCATTTTTCAATGTGTTGTGCATCATTCTAAACTTAGAAAAAAGAACTCAAATTTAGCTCTGTACTCTTTCAACATGATTTGTTTTCAGTTGGAACTCTGCTCTAGCAGATTTCCCAAAAATCGAGTTAAGCCTCATTTCTACCCGAAACTGCAGCTTCTGGAAAATATAATTTGCCACAACACAATGCCAAAAGCACTGCACGGGTACTAGTGGATCCCTTTTACTTGTTATAGAACTGCATTTTTAGCGCTTCTTATGCATGGTGTGACCTGAAGGTAAGTTCAAACAGTACACTTTCAAAGAGAGAAGCTTATACAAGGTAGTGTCCAGTGTTCTTACTAGCAACATTGTATGACCGCTACCAATGACATGTTGACCCAAAAGCGGCAACAAAGAGGGAGCCAAAGGAAGACTAAAAGCCAGCAGGTTCTTGATGGAGGCTGCATTTGCTGGGGCATTGAATAAAGGTTTAATGAAAAAAAAAGCAAGCAGAGTCCTATGTGTCCTGACGTTTCTGTTGCAAGAAAAAAGAAAAACATGCACTAGAGGTCATTTATCATTGTTGCTAACACTAAATTCCTAGCTATGAAACTTGAATAGCCTGGTTTGTACCTAAGTTTAAACATTTCATGTTCAAACTTAAGTTATACCACAATAGAGGCCTTTAAGGGTAAAATAAATATTGATGACCTTATTTTTATCCTCCGGATTCTGGGCGGGGTGGACGAAAATAAAGGGCCATCATTTGCTGCATGTCCAAGGGACAGGGTAGACGAACTGCGACTCATCGCTGGCGTTGCGCCAAAGGAATCGGTGGAAGGAAGGTGTCACAAAGTTCATGCCTGCCCTGTCCAGCTTTCGGAGCGGCGTCGACGACTTTTCCCCCTCCCCTGCGGGGGAACGGCATTCTCACCATAGCGCTGGAGGGGTCACTAAAAACTACTCCCCCCCCCCCTCCTAGCATTGTTGCCATACAGGTGGCAAGCGCTTGCACGTGTTGGGAACAGCAGAAGCGGATTGAATGCCCCGCAACTGTTCGCGGCCCCCAATGACTCCTCGTGGGATTAAGGCATTGTGCCGAATTCTTTCGACATTCCTTCATGTGTTCTTTTTTTTTCTTTTTGGAGCTGCATTCCTCTGTGCGTGGCTCCTGAAGAGTCTTTTTTTTCCCTGTGTTTTTTTTTTCATTCTTTGCCATGCGAAGGGGGCGACGGGAACGCCGCGCGCTGGCAGTTGCTCTGGAGATTTCGGTGCGTGCGGTCGTGAGTGAGGTCAGCCAGGGAAGTGGTCGGCAAGGAGCCTAGGCGGAGATCGGATGCGTAGAGCGCGGCGACAGTGGTCCCGAAGACGCGAGGCCCAAGTTCGCCCGTATCCGCAAGCCCCCATCAGTCCCGCGACGAGCAACCGCAGCCCCGATGCTCCCTGCGACAGGACCTTGCCACTCCGCAGCTAAGCCATCGTTTCTTACCACTCACTTCATCTCTTTTATCTTTTTATTTTTGCTTGCTTTCTGTGTTTCTCGTTGTAATCCTTTGTACTGTATTTCCGTCTCGAAACATTTTTATATAGCAATCGCCCTAATGTTTCTTTCTTTGTGTTAATTGTTGTGTTAACGTGTTCAATTGGTGCTTGTGTTATTTGCGTCACGTCAGTGTACGGCGCTACCTTGTCGGGCATATTGTAATACTTGGTTGTTGTTTGCCTAATTAAATTAATTCGCTACGGAACTTGCCTACGCCTCATGCCTCCGGTGAACGACTAATCAGGCGTGGCCCCTATCGCCGGTCAGCAGTCGAATCACAATCTTTCGCACGCGGGGTGGAGAAGTTTGTCGCTCCTCCGCCTCCGAACTTACGGAGAGTGTAGTAGTGGGCAGGTTGGCCCGATTAATTGTAACTTCGGCGCCAACCAACACCACAGCCGCCCACGATATCTTGACAAACTGGAGTCCGCGACAGGACTTGCTGACCACTATTGGCCGTGACCGCGAGGCATAGCGTTCAAGTAATATCTCACGTACTGTCAGAACTGAGAACAAAGAACCGTTGGTGCAATGGCAGAGTTGGAAAAAATAATTGCTCTCGGGAAGCAGCTAGGCTTCGAGGGGGTCGCCCTCCAGGAATTCCTCAGAGATGAACGCGCGAAACAGCGCGAGCAAATGAAAGAAGAAGAGCAGCGGCTGCTCGAGGAGGAAGAAAGGGGCAAGGCGCGCTCCGCTCGTCGAATGCTCGAACTGAACGCTGAACTACAAATTATCCACGCGACAGGCGAGGGTGGCGGGAGCGCTGGTTCAGATTCCACTTCGGTTCGAAGCGAACATACATCGCGTTTCACAGTCGTCAGTCCACATAAGCTAATGACGCCGTTTAACGATAAAACGGACGACTCGGACGCCTACCTGACACGGTTCGAACGAGTGGCAGAGACGCAGAAGTGGCCGCGAGACCAGTGGGCTACTGCCCTTAGCACGTGCCTTGCGGGAGGGGCGTTGAGCATTTTTGGCCGCATGCCGGGAGCGGATGCGGTAGACTATGACAAGGTCAAGCGAGCTCTTCTGCTTCGTTTCCGCTTGACGGAGGAAGGATTTCGACAGAAGTTCCGGACAGAAGCCCCCCACGAGCACGAAACCCCGTCCCAGTTCTTCTCCCGATTAGAGAATTACTGGGAGCGGTGGGTACAGCTCTCTTCGTGCGAGCAGACCTACGAGGATATCAAGAGCCTCCTTTTGAGGGAGCAGTTTCTAGAGAACTGCACGCCGTCGATGGCTACCTTCCTGAAGGAGAAAACGGCGGGCGATCAGAATGAGCTGCTACAAAGGGCAGACAACTATGTCACTGCTAGGGGGTCCACATACTTTGGCCGGCGTGAACTGAACGTGAGGACCGGCCCGTAGACAAGTCCTCTGACGCTGGCCGCAAGGGCCACCAGGGAAAACCGCTACCCGCGGCAGTATTTTTATTTATTTGTTTGAAATACTGCCAGTCTCTAGTTGAGACCTTAGCAGGTGGGCTTTACACGTATCACAGCAGAGGATAACATTTCTAAAAGCGGCTGTACGAAAGACAGCTCTAAATTAGACAGATCATAAAAAAAAACTCAAAAGAAGTTGACAGATTTGCTCAAGTAACTGAAGAAAAAACAAGCTCGTTCGAAAACATGAACATTAACATGGGCACAACAAACATGATTATTAACATGGGCACAACACGTCGTGTACTCCTTAAAATAGACAAAAATGCAGAAAAATCTTTCTAACCACTCCTCTAGTTTTAAAACACGGCTTCTAGTTCGGTGCAAAAATTTGAAAATGAATCGGCGTTAGTTATGGATTCGTCTAGACGGTTCCATTCTCTTGTTACTAGCGGGAAGAAAGAATTTTTGAAGGTGTCACTGTGATAAGGATATTCGGTTAGCGTATACACGTGCTGGTTTCTTAATGCACGTTTTAGTGACAGTGAAATGTACTTTGATGAATCGATCTTAAAAGTGTTATTAAGGAGCTGATAAAGAAATATTAGTCGCGCGCGCTTTGCCCTTGTTGACAGCGTTTCAAGCCTGGAGATTTCAGCTAGTTGTGTTGGTGAGTCGTTTTTTTTGTATCTGTTGTGAATAAACCTCACTGCTTTACTTTGAATTCTTTCAAGTCACGAAATATTGGTTACAGACTGAGGAAACCAAACAGTGTTAGCATATTCTACTACAGGCCTAACAAACGTTTTATAAGCTAAAAGTTTAGTTTGTGTTGGCGCAAGACGGAGACACCTTTTAAGAAAGAACAGTTTTCGTAATGAAGTTTAAGTAATGTTGTCAATGTGTTTGCCCCATCTAAGATCGTTAGTTAATGTAACTCCTAAGTATTTGTGTTCATTGACGAAGGCCAGTGGAGTACCATTAATTTTGTACAAGAAATTTGATGGTTGCTTTTTTCTAGTTACTGCAATTGCTACAGATTTCGCTTTGTTAATTGACATTTGCCAATCACTACACCAGTCCGAAAGTTTTTGCAATGATCTGTTAAGTATGGCATGATCTTGATGGCTCCTGATTTCTCTGTAAATTATGCAATCGTCTGCAAAGAGTTTGATGTTACAGGAAATGTCGGTGGTAATGTCATTAATAAATATAAGAAACAGCAGTGGCCCAAGGACAGACCCTTGAAGAACTTCGGATGTGACTGGTACCGTTTCAGATTGAATGTTATTATACAAAACGAGTTGGGAACGTTGCCACGAGAAATCTTCAATCCAAGCCAAAAGTTCCCTATCACCGATGTAACCCCGTAGTTTTACGATTAGTTTGAAATGGCATACGCAGTCGAAGGCTTTAGCAAAGTCGAGTAATATGATGTCAGTTTGGCTCATCATCCACTCCACGCTGCTACATTTGCGCGCGACCGGGGCACGTCGCGGCGCATTGCAAAAAGAGCCGGAGAAATCCTGAGAAGGGCAACCGGGCACGCCCTGGGGCAAAGGACGTGTCGGCCTGCATTCAAAACGGCTATCTACAGCTGAAAGATGACCAGTTCCTGCCAGTGGTGAACCTCGACAGGGCCCAAGAGTCCGGGGTCCTTCCCGTCGTTGAAGGCCTCATTGCTGGGCAGAGGATAAAGGTGTTGAGAGACAAGGGGTGTAACATTGTTATTGTCAACCGAGACCTTGTAACAAAGTCCCAACCTACTGGCCGGCACCGGGCCGTTTACCTGGTGGACCACTCGGTCAAAACGCTACCCGAGGCGCGAATTCAATTTGACACACCTTACTATAGGGGAGAGGTGCTGGCCGGATGTATGGAATCGCCACTGTTCGACCTAATTCTCGGGAATATCGACGGCGCCAGGCATCCGTCCGAGCCCGACGCGACTTGGAGGGGAATAGCCCTGAGTATCGAAGGGGCCGAAACGGGTGCATTGGATCCCGTACAGGGACAGCCAAGTACCCCGGACGAGCCCGCACCTGCGGCGTCCGTGACCACCCGTCAACAGTCCAGGCAGCAATCGTCGGAGACGTTCCGCAAGTTACGAGTACCAACCGCGATGGCAGAAGTCACCCCGACGCAGATTAGCCGAGGCCAACAAGCGGACGAGACCTTCCGGCGTTGTTTTCAGATGCAGAGGGAAGAGGGAAAGTTCCGGTGCAAGGGAGGGGCTCGTACACCTTTCTGCTAAGAGATGACATGCTCTATCGCCAGTTCCTACCAGAGTCAGGCTCGGGTACTTTACAGCTGGTTGTCCCCTTTCAGCACCGAAACAAGGTTCTCCGCCTCGCGCACTGCGGACTGATGGCAGGTCATTTGGGGCACAAAAAGACTTGTGACCACATTCTGGTTGATTTCTTCTGGCCCGGCGTGCATAATGACGCCAGTCGGTTTGTGGCGTCGTGCGACAGCTGCCAGAAGACAGCCCCACGGGGATCAGTCAAAAAGGTGCCCCTTGAGAAAATGCCTCTGGTTGACACGCCGTTTCGCCGGGTGGCTATCGATATTATTGGGCCCCTCAAGCCCACAACTCGGAAGGGGAATCGCGACATCATGACGCTAGTCGACTATGCGACCCGGCTCCCAGAGGCCGTCGCCCTGCCAAGCATCGAGACCGAGCGGGTGGCCGAGGCTCTCACAAATTTTCGCCCGAGTGGGTGTTCCGGAGGGGATGTTGAGCGACCGAGGGTCGAATTTCACCTCGGAACTCATGGCAGAAGTGGGCCGTCTGCTGTCTCTACGCCTGCAGACCACCTGCCCTACCACCCGATGACCAACGGCCTCGTGGAAAGGCTCAACGAGACACTCAAGAAGATGATCCGCCGCATGTGCACAGAACAGCCCAAGGAGTGGGATCGGTTTATCGAGCCGCTTTTGTTCGCCTACAGGAAGGTCCCCCAGGCAAGCACTGGGTTCTCCCCGTTTGAGCTTTTGTACGGGCGGAACGTGCGAAGCCCCCTCATTATACTGAAGGAATTGTGGACGGGGGACAAACTGGAAGAGGAGACCAAGACGGCCTACCAGTATGTGATTGACCTGCGAGAGAGGCTCGAAACGACCTGTCAGATGCCACATGAGGCTCTAGAAAAGGCAGGTGAGCGATACAAGCGGTATTACGACCGCGGGTCTAAATCGAGGGCATTACTGGTTGGAGACCAGGTGCTCTTACTGCTCCAAACCGAGCACAATAAGCTCACGATGAAATGGAAGGGCCCCTATGTGGTTAAAGGGAAAAAGGGAGAAGTCGACTACATGGTAGAAGTTGAGGGCAGCCCAAAAACATTCCATGTCAATATGCAGAAGAAATACTTCAGCCGGGTCCCTGAAACCGACACTCACGTTCCGGTGGTTGTGGCGGTAGCCTCCAATATAGACGATGGGGCGCTGGTGTGGCCTCTCGGGGAACAAGCCGACCACCGCGATGTCGCGGCGTCCGAGAAACTGACCCCTTCACAGGCACAGGAGCTGCGGTCCCTCATTTCTCGACATAAGGAGCTGTTTTCCTATCGGCCCGGATACACCACGTGGGCCGCGTGCAATTTGACCACTACCACCAACAAGCCCATCCAGGTCAAGCAGTACCCGCTTCCCTTCGCAGTGCGTCAGGAAGTTGAGAGGGAGGTTGCCGCGATGCGGCGGATGGGCGTGATCGAGAAGTCACGCTCGCCGTATAATGTCCCAACAGTTCTGATAAAGAATCCCGACGGTTCGAACCGCTTTTGCGTAGATTTCAGGGGATTAAATGAGGTACTGGTCGCCGACGCCGAACCGATCCCCCGCGCCGACTGCCTCATCGCGGAGGTGGGAGGCAAAAAGTTCTTCTCTAATATGGACCTCGCGAAGGGCTATTGGCAGGCCCCCCTGGACGATCACTCAAGGAAAAAGACGGTGTTTTCGGCTCCCAGTGGCCTTTACCAATTCAGGAACATGCCTTTTGGCATCAAGACCGCCCCAGCCGTCTTTGCTAAACTGATGAGGAAGCTCCTAGAAACGTCTGTCATTACTACGTCGACCTGCTCGTAGCGACCGAGTCGTGGGAGGACCATGTCAACGCACTGGAGGAGGTTCTCACGCGAATCCTGGAAGCCGGGATGGCCATACACCGGAAGAAATGCGAACTCGGCGTCGATCAACTCTGTTTTTTCGGTCACACGATTGGAAAGGGGACCCTTGGCCCGATGGAATAAACACTGGACAGGATCCCCCAAGCCCCACGCCCGATAACCAAACGCCAAGTACGAGCCTTTTTGGGCCTAGCGGGATACTATCGTGAATTCATCCCGAGCTACGCAACTTTTGCCGCACCTCTGACAGACCTGACCAAAAAACTCGCACCAAACAGCGTTAGGTGGGGGGATAACGAAGAACAAGCCTTTAACGGCCTGAAACAACTGCTCTCAGGGGCCCCCATCCTACAGGTGGCGGATTTCAGCAAGCCATTTGTACTCCGTACTGACGCCTCAGATCAACGGATTGGGGTAGTACTGTTGCAGGAAAAAGACGGACTTCTGCATCCCGTCGCGTACGCGAGTCGCAAGCTACTTAACAGAGAGAAGGCGTACGCAGCAGTTGAGAAGGAGTGCTTTGCCATTGTATGGGCTATCAAGCGCTTCAATTTCTACCTCTACGGCAAACGATTCACCGTCCAGACAGATCATCAGCCACTGAAATATCTGAACGAGGCTCAGTTTATGAATTCACGGCTGCTTCGCTGGGCGCTGCTCCTACAGGAGTACGACTTCGGGGTCGAGAGCATTAAGGGAAAAAATAACGTCGGCGCAGACTAGCTCAGCCGGGTGTGAATAGCCATGGGGTGAACTAAACGCATTGCGACGGCCCAGTTTCACCCTTAGCTAGAAATTTCTTTTTATTGTTATTTTGTGCATTGTTGGTAGTGTTTTGAAATGTTATGCAGCGCAAGATGTTTGCGTGTGGTCGTGTTTCAGTGTTGGATTGTTACGACCGAATGTGCAGTGTCGAACTGTTTTGACTAACTGGGACGTGACTGCGTGAGGTGTGGCAGTGCGTGAGGCGTGTGTCGGTTCGCTATCCTGCGGGCCTTCGTGGAAAACTGGTGATACGACGAGGTGGTGCGCGCTGGTGACAGTGATGTGCGCGTCTTTCATCTGAGGTGGCTTGTCCGCCAGAAGCGTGTGTGCATGCACGAAATTTGTGTTTTGTTTGTTTATGTTATTGAGAATATCATTTTTTTCGTCGCCAACCAACACCACAGCCACCCACGATATCTTGACAGAAGGCCTTGTCTCCAGACTGCACAGCTACTCCGGTACAGTGGCACTCTAGGTACCTCTTTGTCGCTCCCGAGATCAAACGCGTTACCCCTCTCTTTAAGATGAACTGCGCTTGCTCCTTCCTTTGCCTTTTCCTTCCAGGCTTGAAATTCTGTAAAAAGAAAAAGTTGTACATATTTATGCAGAGAGACCACACTATGAGTGCATTTTATTTGCTATGTTCCCAACCATTTACATGACATTATTCAAGACTTAAGGCAGCCAGCTGTAGGTTCTGACCAAAAAGCGGAAGTTAATCACTCTCTACACGACACACAGCTACTAAATGACTGCTCAGACTGCTTTGAAGACAGCACGCCGCCACGGTGGCTCAGTGGTTATGGTGCTTGGGTGCTGACCCGAAAGGACGCAGGTTCAATCCCAGCCGCGGCGGTTGCATTTCGTTGGAGCTGAAATTCTAGAAGCCAGTCTACTGTGTGCGACGCCAGTGCACATCAAAGGACCCCAGGTACACCGTCCTTCGTAGCCGTGAGTCAATTTGAGACGTTAAACCTCCATGAACGTAAAACTCAAAACACTACCAACACTTACACTTCACTACTGTCGTCAGCCTAAGCTTTAAAAATGGTTCAGTGCACTTTGTAAAGCAGGTGTCATGCATTTTACAAGTCTAGTAACCTGTAAATAACCTATGAAAGATCAACAATAATCCTGAATTAAAGAAAAGGGCACATTATTACAGTACACCACTTACTGCTCTGTAAAAATTTTTAACATTACCATGCCCAGTCTCTAATGTGTTTACACTGCATGCATTTATTTCAATTTCACTTGTCTTTCATTTCATGCACCAGAAAGACCACTTCCGTCATAAGGTGAACAGTGGGACTGGTTGATGCATAACATACAGGTGACAACAGCATCTAGAGAGGATGGAGGATAAGGGACACAGCACAGTGCTACTCGAGTGAACGAAGCCAACTGTAGTTGAAAACAAGGCAGTCGGAGATCTCTCTCTTATGGTGGAGCTGGTGAAAATGGGGAATTTGGTTTTTATTCAGTTATTTATTTCGATACCTACACATTGCCTTGACAGGTATACAAGTGAACAAGCACCTATTTGCATCAAGGTTACAACAGCAGAAAACATGGGTTGAAAGGAACACGCATTGAAGACAATACCACGAAAATAAGTAAAGGAATATAAGCACAAACAAGCGATGTAGACAGAAATGCCGGGTAAGTAAATCACAAAACCGTGCATCAGCTGCTGCTTTCATAGTCGGGAGTGAAAATATTCCACTAGCCGATAGTGCATGGAAAAAAAGATACATTACACAAACATGCAGTCAAAAAGTTCCTTAAAGGGATATTGCATTAAAATGAGACTTTCTGTAAAATCGCCGAAATTGGGTTCAGAAGGAGTGAGTATCTAAAGTTTCAGTCTTTATTTTTTACGTGGATGGCGTTATTTCGTAGGTTTTGTGCGCGCGTGCTATTTGCCACCCATCCATGCGGGGGCGGCGTGACATCGGTTCAGCTCTCGTGCCTGGAAGTTCAGAGTTGGCAGCATGGAAACATGAAACTCATCGACAGTTACAGCCTGTGGTAGTAACTGTAGCACCCTCTCTTGGGTGGCGCCGGGAACCGGATAGCGCGTGACCCCTGGCGAAGAAAATAAAGACTGCACCCGGCCTTGGCTCATGCAGCCACGGCTGGCAGTTGTGTTCTGGTGTCTTTTCGCAGCAGTGGTCTTGTTCTTTTGCTCCTGAGGCGTTAAGCTACCTATCGATTATATCATTCAGGTATCGAAATGACCATGGACCCTGCAACCCTGCAGCCTCATTGAGCGACGACAAGTAAAACGAGCCTGGGGGATGACATTTTGCACAGGCGCGCTCCCTGTTGTGGTAGCTATGCATATTATAATCCAATTTGATATCACCCAGACAAGTTTTCCTGATTTAAGTATTAAAACATATTCTCTGCTGAAGGTAAATCGAGGCATCACCTTCATTCATTGCTCGAGCCACACAAAAAGACTAGGCGCCGTGACGGGGCAGAGCGGATTTGAAATAGGACTTATACATCACGTAGGCAGCGCGGAACAATGGAGTGAGTGCTTGACATAAAAGCAGCCAACTTAATTGCATCGACGTAACGGAAAAGTATGCATAAAGCAGTTTTTTTTTTTTTTACTGGAGCACTGTTGCTATGCTGCCAGGCTTGCCTGCGTAACTTTCATGAACGGGATCTGGCGCGCGATACTTGTGGCATTGGCCTGTTAGTAAATTGGCAACGTTGTTGCTTTCTGATGGTCTCGGGCATGAGCGGAGTTCTCCCTCAATTTTTCCTATATTTGCGCATGCTCACATGAAAACACTACTACACGATATATTTATTTCCTACCCGATCAAGCATACACATATATTGCCTGCGGGCAGTTTGTTTAGTGAATGCACTGCAAATTCAAAATAAGGGAGACAGACACATTTATAATGTGTATTTCTGTTCCGCACCGCATCCGAGATGATTTTCCACGGGAGGTTGTTTGAATGAGCGAAAAAATTGGAACAAGTGAAAATACTTCCAAACTGTCTACTGACAAGGAAAATAGACATCTAACAAATGCTGCTGCATTTTTCGCTATCCTCTGTACGTACGTGCACTAACATGTGATAGAGTAATTTTTTTCAGTAAACTCCGCGCTCTTCAAAAGTGACCTGTAGTTTTCATGCAGTTTAGGTCCCCTTTTCGCTAAAGCGCAGCTGTCGCGCTTTCTAAGGAATATTGCCACCTTCTATTGCGAGGTGGCACACAGCTGACGAGGAAGACAACGATGTAGTGCTTGCGCTATCGCTTATCGACTGCCATTGCCCCTATATCGAACACAACAACAACCGCTTCCTCCTGCCTGGCTCAAGGACTTCAATAACATCTCCCTCACAAATATACGCTACATTATGTACACAAATGAGTCAGGTTTGAGGCACTGTCGTTTCAGTCATGTGGATTCGGAACAGAGACAGGCTTATATATTAGTCGCTGTCGATTAAATTCCCACAATAAAAATTCGGGCCTAGTAGGCTTGTTGCGAAGGCTAGCTGCCCCATACGGATCCATTCTTCAGAGCTTGGCCTTTTTTGGGAAGGCATGACATGGCGTGTCCCTTCTCCCGCCTCACTACTGTTACAACCTTTAGCGGAATAATATTGTGGCACCCCCACCCTTTGCTTGTCTGGCAGCTGCGTGGATCAAATTCGAGCTCAAAGGACTCCAGACACAATCGGCGGCACTCTCAGCGCATCCCCTACGTGGCGCGTAGCGTCCACGTAGCTGCAGCAGGTGCATGGCGTGCCACCGAAGCGGCCGGGCACGGAGGCAGGCAGACGCATGACGTCACAGCTTCCAAGGAGCAGTAGTAGTTCGGGGTGCCGCCACCAGGTGCACCAGCTCAAGGAAAAAAATGAGGGCAAAAAGGGGGTTTCCGCTGGCTTCATGCAAAAAATGATGTGGTTTCAGTCATCTTAAAAACTCCAGCTTTCATTCCAGTAGAAAATTAGACCGCCTATAATTTAATGCAGTATCCATTTAATCTTTAGAAGTGCTCGTGCCACTTAGACACATATGTTGAGTTGAGCAAATGACTTTTATAGAAGGGTATTTCCTTTAAAAGTATGTAGAGCAATAATGTGAATGCAGCGCGAAGAAAGACTGGCGAAGTTTAGTCGCCATTATTTGAAATGCTCTTCTAAAAATTGAAAACAACTTTTGATGAAGCGAGCAGCTCAATTTTGTAACGCTTATAGGCTACTGATATGAACACGTGTGGGGGGTCCCACATGATGCACGCGTATTCGAGAATAGGCGCCAGATTCCTTTAAAAGACTTTGGCACAGTGTTTCTTCGAAATTTTGTGCACCTTGATTCTCTTCTTAAATTTAAGAACGCATCGTGCCTTCAGAGGTAAGCGCTGCAAGTGCTGATTCCATGCTGTCTGATTGTAAAGAAACTGCAAATTATACCCTCATTAAGGATTGAATGACTATTGACACCCAATTTTAGTGGCCTTGCTTCAAATGATGTTAGCAGTTAAAATACTGTCACCGTGTTGTATTCACTTACAACCGCTAAGTAATTTATAATTGAATTATCCGCTCACACTGTTTCGGCTTCATCAACCAAACGATGCCTACGACATGTAGCTGAACTAAGGTCACAGCAAAAAATGCAATATAATCGCTGACACATAGATTTAGTTCTGCGCTCAAGTCAACCCATTTAGAGAGTTAGAATGACAAACAACATATCAGCTGTTACGATATTTTCTGCTTTAATTTGTGCACCCGTAATTTATACCAGAGTTTATGAAAAAAATATTACTGATATTTTATGTTCCCTGCTGCGCCAGCGTGCACGCAAGGCAGGCTTGAGAAGATTGGCGCGGCCACGTCGCTGTGTGCAGTTGCGACTGATATGAGTGGCGTAGAGGTTCCACCACGCCGCTTTAAAGATGATGTCACCATTTCACTCCCAAGCCAAAGCAGTCATACCTTTTGCACGTGAGGGGCGAGAATGACCGGTATTACGTGCCCCTCGCCCATTCCCTGACAGCCCCATATGTGAAAAGAAAAACTCGTTAATTCATTTGTAAATTACTTTGGGTAAAGAAAGTTTGAATTTCGTGCCATTTACTTAGCTCGCTCATGTTGACAGTCACTTTCCCAGGTACAAACTTACGGTATACAGAACCTTTAACTACCGAGCCGTTGGCGGTTTCATTTGCCACTAGTGAGCCAGGCACACGCGAGGGTGCAGTTCTAGTGCCTTTTGTATCCATCTGCCAGTGACTGCTGGCTCTGCGAGTGTACTGTTGAATATTTATTGCTTTGAGATCCGCATGCACCGTCATGCCATCTCGGGAGAAGGAGTGTTATGCATCGACCTGTACTTGCAATCTACCTTTTCTTTTTACCTGCGAACAGTGCGAGTCGTGGGGTCGTTTTATATGTGCCAATGTAGGATGTGCGCATAATTTGTGCACACCCTTTCGGAGCCTTAAATTGCTGGGAAAAGTGCGCAAATTACGCAAGAAAATATGGAACATTGCCTATTTTACACGCCTTAAATGACGTAATGCCGCGTCGCAGCTGTTGTTCAGTTGATGAAACTGAAACAGCGTGAGAGAATGAATTCAACTATAAATTATGTAGCGGTCATAGGTGATTGCCACATGGTGATCCATGTTTTGTAATGTCTATCACTTGATTTGAAATAAAGCATGCATGCAAACCTTGGGTGCCTTAGTCCTTTAAAGGGAAATTCCAAGGTTTTTTCGAGGTTCAGGAAATCCAGTGAAACATTTACATTACTGTGGGCTTCCCTCCCCACCCTAAAGTATGGCAGCCAAGCAGCAGTTCATTCCTGCACAATGCGTTTTAAATTCTTCAGATTTCGTGGCCTCTGTTCAGGTGTTTTCTGCAGACAACACCACATTTCAGTGTCACAAACATTAATTGCATGTCACTTCCCACTCACTGCTTGAGCAAGTAATTTTGAGGCTCGTATTTGGTCGCATTGGGCATTTTATAAAGTGAGTCTGCACTTCCAATTGCTATTTCAGCCATACAACATGCGTACAATGTCTGCGTTGCCGTCGCTGCACCAACCAAAGCCTTGTCACTGGTCACGTGCCAAGGTCCAGTTTCAGTTCGCTGCTTTAGAGTAATTGCACTCAGTATCCTGAAGAACAATTTGTTGCGTTGGAGATGTGATGCAAACCCCTAGATTTTCCATTTGTTATAATTTGTTCGCAATTTTTAATATAATTTTTAATATATTTTTTATAATTTGTTTCCATTTGTTATAATGCCGTTGACTGCACAGGGTGCAGCTTTCAGGTGACAACACTTAAAAACTGTTGGGGACAAGAGCCATTTTTGAGAACAAGAGCACATGTTTCAAGGTCAATTTGTAAAGCTGTCCGAATCACCTTTCTTGTATGAAAACAGGCCCCGCCGCGGTGGCTCAGTGGTTAGGGCGCTCGACTACTGATCCGGAGTTCCCGGGTTCGAACCCGACCGCGGCGGCTGCGTTTTTATGGAGGAAAAACGCTAAGGCGCCCGTGTGCTGTGCGATGTGAGTGCACGTTAAAGATCCCCAGGTGGTCGAAATTATTCCGGAGCCCTCCACTACGGCACCCCTTTCTTCCTTTCTACTTTCACTCCCTCCCATATCACTTCCCATAGGGCGCGGTTCAGGTGTCCAACGATATATGAGACAGATACTGCGCCATTTCCATTCCCCAAAAACCAATTTAAAAAAAAAACAAAAAAAAACAGTCATCCATGTATAGTCAAATTTTTTATGCTACACCAGAACCAATATCACTGCTGAAAATGGGGGCCTAAAGCAGGGTCCTGATGTAGTCAAGAGGACATGAGCATGGCAGCTGCTTCGGCACCCTTTATCGCTGCTTTCTGTGGATGGTGAGTGAAGCGGTTTTAGAGCCAAAGTAGTATATATTTCGACGTGAGCCAGGAGCATAGCAAAATCTGTATCGAATGTTTTCTGAAAATAAAGCAGAATGCATTCACTCTGGAGACCTTTATGAAATGACTGGAAAGTGCCTTTGGAGAATGAGAATTCATTAAGTTTTATACTAATAACACAGGGCATATAGGATCAAGAACCATGATGGTAATCAAAGTTTTTATAGGTGGGTACAGATACTTGTGTATACTGCAAGCATAATCATTTTCTCACTGAAAGCTGATTAAAAAGTTGAAAACAACAGTATGATGGGTTTGGTTTTATGGGGCTTAATGTCCCAAAACAACAAGGAGTACGAGGAACATCGTAGTAACTGGCTCCAGATAAGTTCACAACACTAAGATAAGATCATAAACACTAAGCCACTGCGGTGGCTCTACCACGTACTGCATGTGCGATCCAAACCCGTGTCCTCCATATGTCGCATACATTGCTGTACCAACCAAGCTATGGAGGGGACTATGTAACCTATGTTTAATACAGAAATGCATTTAAAAACTATTTCCATCTCTCTGTATGCAGATTTTGTCCATCAATCCACAGACTATCTGAAACATGTGGTTCAAACGTGTGCCTTTCTAGTAACAGCTTGGGTAGTCACAATACGGCACACTGAGGCCATTTGCACCAAAGCGAGCCAACGGCACTGCTCCTCCTTTAGCCTGGCATGTAGATCACAGAAGCTTATGCAAATTACACTTGCTAATAGCTACCTTGCAATAAAATGCAGCAAGAACAACAGCGCTGCTAAATGCTGACGTTAATTTCATACTTAGCTAAGCACAAACCAAAAAACAAAGAGTTATATCAGACACCGTAAGAGAAAATTTTATGCATTTGTGATAGCAGAACGTCGTCATAAGATGACCAAAGACAGATTCCCTGAAAAACGTACTTTTTTTTGCTCCGAGAGCCACAGATGCAACGCCCCTTGAAAAGCTGCAGGCAGTGCCTTGAAACATTGTGCCATCTCGGTAGGATGCGCAGAAACACTTCAAAATGCTTTTAGCATGGCCCAGCATTCCAGGAAGTGCGAAACAAAAGGTGCAGCATGGCTACCTGGATAGGAGACATGGCAGCGCCTGCTGGCTGTGAGGCGCAGCCCCACTACATCTAATTCTCGTTATCCTGGGCGAGTGTGCCAAAGGAAAGCAAAACGACGTGGGTGCATCAAGGCTTGTTTACTTTGTTTAAGCACTGCAAGTAAACATGCTGCAGTATTTACGAATGCATTCCCGAAGTGGAGTAGCCTAGGCACAGCACAGTCTAGACCACAAAAATTTTAGTGTATGTGCTGTGCAGCCTAACATTGATAGTGCTCGCGCTCCATTCTCTTATCAGGAGAAAAACCAGTATTTTTGGTTGTGGTAGTCTTGCTGCCATAGGTAGCATAAAAGGGGTTTCACAGAGCTGCCGCCGTCCCCATTCGATCACGTCTTAGTATGGTTGGGGGGTGGCACCGGTTTGACAAAATGTGCACGGCTCCAAAAATATTTCTATTCTCCTATTTTTCTCCAGTAAGGCTCCCTGCATTTCCTTGCTACCAATCTGTAAAAATATTGTACTGAAAGCTTCACAACTCTGTACACTTAGGTATAATCTTAGGTATAAGCAAGGTGCTGTCATAGCCATGCCTTGTGCAGCAGTTCCTCTAGTGATTTAAATATATATTTTCATCATCATCAGCCTGACTACGCCCACTAAGGACAAAAGTCTCTCCCATAACTCTCCAATTAACCCAGTCCTGTGTTAGCTGCGGCCATCTTGCCCCTGCAATGCAAGTTCCTAATCTCGTTTCCCCACCTAACTTTCTGCCGCCTTATGCTGTAGTTGCCTTCTCACTGAATAGAATCAGTTACCCATAATGACTATCAGTTATCTTGAGTTTTCACTACATGCCGTGGCTATTATTATTATTTTTTGGAGACCGTTAAAACTCAACTTAGTCAACATTCGCTCCCTATGTCTACAATATTTCGGACAGCCCCTACTTTAATCATTAGTCATTACACGTTTTCAGCATACCAGAGACGTACTGCCGGAGGCTAATACCGGCCTACCCTACCTGGCCGCACGCATGTCACTGCGCTTGCGTGGGAGGCATCCGATAGTATGTCTCTGGGTTCACTTGCAGATGCCTCATACAACATACGTAGTGCATAAATATACACGCAGGTGACACAGGCTAGAAAGCTATAAACATGAATAAAAGAGCTGCAGGTCCACATTTTTTAAAAACAGCTAAAATAATTTGTGTAAAATCATGTGAATGTTTAACACAAAGAAACCATATTGTATTTCTGCAGCTGTAAGAACAGAAATTTTCTAGCAAGACAGGCATCATGCAGAAGCTGTAGCACCACCGGATCTCGATTCACCTCTGAAATACTGCGCACTTGTGAAAGCACACAAATGGGCTAACTGGTCACTGCTTGTGGTGTCTATACAGAACTGTGCATCAAAAATTACACACACAACAGCGCAACAAAACACAAAGTTAAGCATTGGACTTAGATTCATTCCGAAGTGGCACTTTATATATGCAGGCACTATCACTGAGCCCTCCAAATGAGCAGATAAGCATGGAAGCCATGAAAGATCGTTCAGCGGAGAACGATTCCTTGCACACTTATGTTTATTTCTCTTTGGCGAGACTGTTCCGTTGCTCTTTGGCAATACCGCCTTTCGAGTAAATCACGAGCTGAAGCCCACAATTTGCTCATGCTCTGCGTGTAAGTTCGAATGCGCTCATATGTATTCAGACGTGAGCTGACGTCCAGAGGGCTGCGATCTGGAGACCCAACACTTCATGCTATTGTCATTCTGCATGGAGCATTTTAAAGTAACATTTTTGCTATAAAAACCACTGAACATAAAATTTCCTTTTTGTGTTTGCTCTGCACAACACAGCGCGAGTGCTTCAGACAAACCTCCTTGCCTGTACACAAGCTAACATATTCCTTCATGCGTGCATGCACAAACCAACAAAACTAAGAACACGTGATTCTTTTTCACCTGCAGTGGAAGAGAAATGAACCGTGCTGCGTCTCGCCACAAAGCCATGCTCCTGCTGGTGGTGCTGCAACAGTTCACGACGGTGGAGAAAAGAATTACAACAGAGGTCACATGCGTGGTTTCTCACGAGCTGATGAGCTCTCAGCTTCGGGGTGCTTATTTCGCACATGCCTACTCTGGGATTTCAGAAAAGCAAATTCAGCTTTGCACACAGGGCACAGATACTTATCTCGTGCTGGTGACTCAGCAGGTGGTGAATTTCGTCCTTCCATTCCAATGAGGCCACGAGGCGGCAGGCACAATGCTCCCAGCACTGAAAAGAAAAGTTTAAACAAAGGACGCGCAATTGCGCAAATTCGCGAGCATAGAACGAGAGAATGTGACCCAAACTCCATTAGCGTAAGAGCTAGCAAACAATCCCGGTGCACCTCAAGCGCAATTAGCGGCGACATCCTAACCCATTGTCCTAACGTAGCCGAGGTAAGTAGCGTGGCCGCGTAACGGCAGTGACAGCGTCTCTGCGGTCCGACAGATTCAACTCTGCGCCTGCGAAATAAAAGTAATCACGTGATTGGACACAACTAATACCAACGTATCAACAAATTCATATAGAAACAGAACATAAAAAATGTGTTTATAAAATTCATAAGCTTAATTTGTATTTCAATCATATCCAAAATTTTTATTTAAATGAGAAACAAGACAAACAAATATTGTTAGGGACAGGGAATTATAGGGAGGGACCAGAGCTAGGGACTGCTGGGGGCGGACTGAAGTAAACACAATGAAAAAGGCCGGTTCCGGGCTCTGTCTAGAAGCTTCGGCTGCGCCTGCCAAGTGGAAAATGCGTGTGCTTGACAGCTGCCGCCACCTGTCGCATGCGCCTGTCACTAACGTGAACTGCGCATGCGCAGTAGGAGCTGGCGGTTTCATTTTCAGCCAGTGGCGCTGGAGGAAAAGAGGCGCGCATGCGCAGAGTGGCCTTGTAAAGGAGGCTGATTACCCAATTAACCAACGCCTTACAAGGCACGGGGGGGGGGGGGGGGGCACCTACGAAGAAACCCCGATGTGACCAGAGCCGGAGTAATAAAACAAACGAGAAAAAATGCAAGAGTACACGTAATTAGTAACACACGCGATTCAAAGCAAACAAAGTAGGAGGCGAATATGTTAATTTGTTGCATATTTATGGACTTGACCAAAAAGTTTAACAGATTGCAGTTGCCTCAGTGATTCATCCTTCTCATTACCGCGTTAAGTTGTGTAGGGAAAAAAGGTGTTTGAATTAATTCAATTTTTGTTTAAGCCGGATGTTGTTTTAACGTGTAAGGACGCGGTAGTGCGTGCGTGTAGTGCGTGTCAGTGCGTGTAGTAGACCAATACAACGATATCGGCGCTGCCCTACTGGTGTTTGAATGTGCAATATGCTGTAGGCGGATGAGACGTTCACATGTGCGCCTGTGCACCAATGATCTGAGCGAAAAGACTCTAGCACGCCAGGAAGGCGAATAATGGCGGCTGTAGCGCTGCAAATTAATCAAACTAATTTCTTTTGATTTGCTTCAAGGCTACAAATGTCACTAGAGGCACGCGCTGACCGGACTGCGAGGGCGTACTCGACTAGGGGCCGCATAAAACATTTGTACGCTCTTCCTCCGCGTTCTTTTGTGGAGTGTTTTAGGGCGAGGGTTAAATAGCCGAGGTTTTGGCGCGTTTTTGATAAGATCGAGATGCCTGTGCCATTTCAGGTTGTGAAAGTGAGGCCAAGATAAGGAATCTTGCCTCAACGTATTGGACATTTTCACCATGAGTGTATTGCAAAGGAAACTCTTTTTTTGGTGAAAGGCATAGTAAGAGTTTTCGTAAATTTCATTTTCATTTGGCAGATGTCACTCCATTCACAAATGTGGAAGAAAAACGTTTTTTAGCACTAGTTTGTCCTGAACTTTATAGATCTGATAGCAGTGAGCACACAGTCACCAGCTTATAAACGGAATTGAAATTAAGTATTATCACTGAGCTGCGCGCGGAATTGGGCTCGACACCGCGTCAGCCATGGACAACTTACCGGTCGTGATTGTGCAGGGTGCTTTCATCTGTGGCGTCGCTTGCTGGCCGGCCATCTACCGCGAGGCTGGTCTTAGAGCATCGCTGCCGCCCGTTCTTGGTTCACTGCCGCCTTCGCTGTTTTTGGATGCCACCGACACTTTCATCTGGCAACATCCATCGTCGACAACGGACCACGTCACAGCCAGCCCGGGTGCTTTCATCTGTGGCGTCGCTTGCTGGCCGGCCATCTACCGCGAGGCTGGTCTTAGAGCATCTCTGCCGCCCGTTCTTGGTTCACTGCCGCCTTCGCTGTTTTTGGATGCCACCGACACTTTCATCTGGCAACATCCATCGTCGACAACGGACCACGTCACAGCCAGCCCGGTATATAACGGCGACAGAGCTGCGCGCGGAATTGGGCTCGACACCGCGTCAGCCATGCACAACTTACCGGTCCTGATTGTGCAGGTTAGTTACCTCAACGGCGCTACTTGTGCCAAGAGTGATGATTACTGTCTGCTAGCGGTGTCGTGCCCAACAGAGTTCCGCGCCAAAGTGAAGCGTTTTCTACTGCCAGTGTCGCGATGTTGGTCATTTGCCCTGTCCTTGTTGATCTTACTTGCCGGTGACGTTGAATCAAACCCAGGTCCTTCTCCTGAGGACCTGCTTTCCTCGATTTTGGAAACTATGCAGAGGCTCGAGTCTGGTCAAACGGAAATATTGAACGAGCTTAAGGGTGTTAAGGAAAAACAGGATGCTACAGATGTGATGATTAAACAGCTTTCTGACAGAGTTACAGCACTGGAGGCCAAAGCTGTACCACTTAGCCAACCTGACGCCAGCACTCTCGATCCCGGTCTGCATAACATTAGTGTAAAACTGGCCCAAGTTACAGAGAGGTGTATTGATGCTGAAAACAGGCTTCGGCGGTCCAATTTGTTGTTCTTTGGGCTCACAGACGATGAGAACGAAAGCTGGGACGATTCGGAACAGAAAATAATTTCCTTCTGCCACGAAAAACTGGGAGTTACTGTCACAAACTCCCAGTTTGAGCGTGTACATCGGTTGGGAAGGTTCGCTGTCGACAAGCATAGGCCCATTATCATGAAACTAACTTTTTTTAAGGACAAACAGCGGATTCTTTCGTCAGCGTATAAGCTAAAAGGCTCGAATCATTCAATTCGAGAGGATTTTTCTTTGCCAACCAGGCAGGCACGGCAAAAGCTACTTGAGTTCGCCAAGCTCCAGGATAAGAAGGGCAAACTGGTCGTTGATAAGCTGCACATTGGCAAAAATACCTACGTATATGATAGCGCGACCAATTCTGTCATTCTATCAACCAGATAGCTCAGCAACAGCCATCCCACTAAGGCTCTGCCTAGGTCTTGTGGCTCCAGTCCACAGTTATCTTTATCATTTACTAACAACCGAAGCCTACTGCCTAAGCGTGAAGATGTGTGTTCTTTTCTGGATGATTCTGACGATGATATTGTGGCACTAATAGAAACTTGGTTGCACCCTGACGTAGCGGATAGCGAAATTTTTCCCAGTAAAGATAACTACAACGTATATCGCTGTGACCGCTCCGGTAGAAAAGGTGGTGGTGTCCTTATCGCCATCAAAAAAGGATTAAATTCATTCCTCATTAACACCGGGTCTTCACTTGAAATAGTCTGGGCTGCTTGTACTCTGGCATCGGTGAAGGTACTGGTTGGTGTTTGCTACCGTCCGCCTGATTCAGATCACTCATTCGTTTCTAAACTCCATAGCAGTATTACTTCAGCTATGCAAATATGCCCAACTGAACTCATTTACCTGGTTGGTGACTTCAATTTTCCACAGATTGATTGGTCACATTTGTCGTCATCTTGCCGCGCCTCAACAGAACTTATCAACATTATGTTAGATTTTAATTTCTTTCAGGTGATTAACCAACCTACTCGCGGTTCAAACATTTTAGATTTAGCTTTCTGCAATGCGCCCGAAACGATTAACGAAGTCTTGCTCCTTGACGGTTTTAGTGACCATAAGCTCATTCATCTACAACTTAATGTCCCATTAGCATTTCAAGGTCTTACATCCACGAAAATTCGCGATTACAATAGAGCTAATTATAGAGATATGAATATTGCACTTAACGATTTTTTTATTCAAACGTTCTTGCCCTCATTTGCGGACAGGTCCGTCGATCAGAACTGGGTACTTTATAAGATCATGATGTCCAATCTAGTTTACAAATATGTTCCCTTGGTTTCAATTTCAAACGACAAATCTAATCCATGGTTCACTAGATCTCTCCGTCGTCATCGAAACAAAAAAAAGCGTTTGTACAGAAAGGCTCGGTTGGTATCTACATCGGGTGCTTGGCAAAAATACAACGATTGTCTGAAATCTTACTGCTCGGCCCTCCGGGCATCAAAGAAAAAATATTTTTCCCATGACCTACCCGCCCTCCTAAAATCTAATCCCAAAAAGTTCTGGCGCGTGATATCTCCTGACAGTACTAACAACCAATTTCCATTATGCAACGACGATCACGTGCAGCTTTCGGAGAGTGAATGTCCCCAAGCATTTAACAGATACTTTGCGTCAGTGTTCACTCGGGAAGATCATTCCAACATACCCATTGTTCCTGATCATGATTACCAATTTATGGCCCCTATTACCATTTCCGCTGAAGGTATCGCTCGTCTCATTTCTAATCTTAAGGTTTCCTCATCAGCAGGTGTTGACAACATAAATTCTAAAATACTGAAAAACACCGTATCGATCTCCAGTGAAATTCTATGCCTCATCTATAAGCAATCATTATCATCCGGTTTACTTCCTACAGATTGGAAAATTGCTAAGATCGTTCCGGTGTTCAAAAGTGGAAACAGAAATTCACCGGAAAACTACCGCCACATTTCGCTAACCTGCATTTGCTGTAAATTACTCGAGCATGTTATCGCTTCTCACATTTACTGCCATCTGGAACTTAACTCTTTCTTTTTTCCTAATCAGCACGGCTTCCGAAAAGGTTTTTCTTGTGACACCCAACTGCTAGAATTTACGACTGACTTGCATTTCAACATGGATGCTAACCTTCAAACTGACTGTATCTTTTTAGATTTTGCTAAAGCCTTCGACCGTGTTGCACATTCCCGCTTATTCTCAAAATTGTCTGCTCTGTGCCTAGATTCTTTAACACTGTCATGGCTACGTAACTTTCTTTCATTTCGCCAGCAGTTCACTACAGTTAACAATTTCACCTCCCCACTCAGTGATGTAGAGTCTGGCGTACCCCAAGGTAGTGTTCTTGGCCCCTTATTGTTTCTAATATACATTAACGACTTGCCAACAGACATATCTTCTTCTATACGCCTCTTTGCTGACGACTGCATCATTTACCGGCCCATTAATTCTATGCATGATCACCTTGCCCTCCAAACTGACCTGAACTTAATTTCAAATTGGTGCAGTAAATGGCAAATGATGCTCAACTCATCTAAATGCAAGGTCATCTCTTTCACCCGCAAGCGTACTAATTCTAATTTCTCGTACTCCATTGAAGGTACCGCAGTGTCTCGGGCATCATCTTATAAGTATTTAGGTATTCACCTCACAGATAATCTTTCATGGGCCACACACATTCAATCCATCTGTGCCAAAGCTTGAAGATCACTTGGGTACCTGCGCCGGAACTTGCGAAACGCCCCTAATAACGTGAGAAAAGTCGCCTACTTAACAATCGTGCGTCCTCAACTAGAATTTGCTTCACCTATGTGGTCCCCTTATCAAAATTACCTGATCAACATGCTTGAATCCGTACAAAATAGAGCCGCTCGTTTCATCACACAAAAGTACCACCCCCAGTCCAGTATCACTAAGATTAAACTTGATATCTCCCTCGAACCATTACATATTCGTCGCTCCATCGCTCTTTTATGCTTACTTCATAAATATCGTCATAGCACCAGGCCATCTCCCTTGCCCCTCGAAGAGCCTTCACGCATTTCACGCCGCCTACATAATCAGTATAGCATTACACGCATTTACGGAAGAACCTTAGCATTCAATTCATCTGCACTTCCACGTGCCATTATTCTTTGGAATGATCTTCCCGACTGTATCGCATCTATCGGCAACCACCAATCATTTCAAAACCAACTGCACAAACATTTTCTTTAAAGACATTGTGTCTTGTTTCAGGTTGTTCTGTGTCCTTGGTCCCCTTTTCTTCTCGTTGGTATTTTACAAAGTTTTGGTTTCTTGTGCAATTTCAGCCATCTGTATGTTTTTTATGACTACTGCTTTTTCCTTTTGATGCCTATTGGGCACTTGCGATGCATTCTTGCTACTAATTTAATTTTTGTTGCTCGCGGTGATGTATGTCTTTTAGTTACGTTTTGCCCTGTATATTTATAATTGTGTTTAATTTTTGCCTTGTATCACGCGTTGTTTTTAATTTATTCTTCCTATTTGCTTAATCTATTGTTTTGCCCCTCCTTACTCAATGCCCTTCTGGGCCCTGTAAGGTATTTTGAATAAATAAATAAGTTATGTCATTAATATAGATGTGAAAAAGAACCGAGCTTAATAAAAAAAAACGAGGGGCACTTTTGATTGAACTTGAGCTGAAGATGAGTTAACGCTGTTAAAAGTTATGAATTGTAATCTCATAGTTACGTAGCCGGATGTCCATTCGAGCAGTTTAGTGTTCGTAATGATCGAGCTAAGATTAAGAAGAAGCTTGTGAAACGCCCAGCTTTTCTTAACTACACCAACTGTCGCCAACTCTCGGGCGCCAATAGCGAGCACTGTAACTAAAAGGAACATTTGCATTCGCATGTGAGAGGGAACTAAAGCCTCCCGCGAAATGGTGCGCAAAGTTGTCGATACTGATGGTTTACTGTTCCTGCTCGAAACAGAATATAACTTATGAAGAGTTCCGTCCGCCATAAGAAATCAATGGGGTGAACCGAAAATTTCAAATTCACGCAGTCACCTTAGAAACGCTCAGCGCCTTGCAAAACAAGGGGGCACTCGTACAAGCTATAGAATCGCTCGTCCAGATTGCTTGGGCTTCTCGCACGCTCCCTTGAATTGTTTC
Organism: Amblyomma americanum; assembly: GCF_052857255.1. Taxonomy (NCBI): domain Eukaryota; kingdom Metazoa; phylum Arthropoda; class Arachnida; order Ixodida; family Ixodidae; genus Amblyomma; species Amblyomma americanum. The sequence goes on along the minus strand of NC_135502.1, from coordinate 142,995,100 downwards.
GGGAGAAAAAACGATTCAAGAACGAATAAATCACGTGGTGTGGAAAGTAAAATGTTTTTGCCGCATTACAAGGCAACATATGGTTGTACAACTGAAAAGCACACTGTCGGTATTCAGTAGAATCTGAAACGCATTCAGCACATTATGTAACAACTTTCCTTCACCTTACGCAGAAGGCACCACTATGCCCATGTCCTCCCCCGTTTACTGTTATGTGCTCGTTAATGTTTACTGTTCAGTTTTCCTTTTTCATGTCAGTCATCTTCAGAAGAGCTTGTTCTAAGACCGCCAGCTGCGTCAAAGAAATCGCCCCTCTTTTTTTCGATATTCCTTTATTAAGCCTCCCTCCCTACGTTTCTCTTGCAGATTAAAGTCTTAGGGAAGGAACCAAGCCCTGTTATAATGAACTTAAAGCAAAGAACAGCAAGAAACGCCAGTAAGAAGGGAGCCGGGAAAAGAGATAAACATGGAAGAAGCCTCGATTAAACCGATAAAAAATGTCTCCCATGTCCTCTCTCGAGAACAGTAATTTTTGCTCGGGGAAGCGAAACGAGAATGGTATAGGGAAAGCAAATGGGACGACTTGGGGAGCGCGTGGCGCAGCCCGCCAACTTGCGAAGCACGGAAGCGGCGGTGCGTGTCGGCTTTTCGGGAAGAAAGGGGCGCACCAGGGAAGCGCTGCTGTGAAGAAAAAGAAGATGCATCCACGCGAGCGGATATCGGCAACGGCGCTGGAATGCGCTAAAGCGCAGAGTAGGGGTGTTGAAGAGAGAAAGCGCCGTTAGGCAGCGGCCCAGAACCAGAGGGATCGAGATATCCCGACAAAGAAAATTTATGCCGGGTTTCCACTGGCTTTAGCCCCCAAGAAGGAGATGAAGGCGGTTGCAGCGCGTGAGGGAATGGTTTTCGAGACACCCTCACACCTTCTCTTATCCTAGCCACCAGATCCCGGATGAAAGTTCAGCAAAGTTGTGCCGTCGAATGTTTATGCATATTCCATCATAGCAAAAACAAGTTGTGGTATCCTACAGGAGGGTGTTCACGAACAAATTTGGAGAAGACAATAAATATTTCTTGCCTATAAAAGCCAACCGAGATTAAAGCCACGTCTGTGCTCTAATAGTAGGCATATACTCAGGAATGTTGACAGTCACATACTAGTATCTGACAGCCTGAATGAAAACGAGCAGCCTATATATCAGTTGCTGCAGATTCACAAAGCAAGGCTAATCCGTGAAAGACATAAGAACGCAAACTGGCAACACGGACGAGGAAGGGAACAGGCGAGTGCTACACTTTCGACAGGGTTTATTCAGGGAAGAGCGTATATATAGCCTCTGACCTTATCCATGCTCTTAATCTCAATTTGACAAACATCTACCTTTCACAGATATTCCTCAAGAAACATCATTTCACTGTGCCGGATAATAACCGAGATATCAATGATGCAATTGTCACCTCGTTTCTTCATATAAAAGGCTTCCACGAGCTCACGTTCGGTCTTATCTCGGCTTTTCAGTAGCACTTTGCATTCAGGCAGTCGGGGCTTGCAGACTATAAGTTTCTCTTTCGGGCATGCTTGGCAGTGGTCTGGAAGATGGGCTCCTTTCTTATTCAATGAATTCTTGTATTCAAGCAGGCGCTCATTAAGACACCGGCCGGTCTGTCCAACGTACACCTTCCCGCATGTAAGCGGGAACTCACAGCCAAACGAGTATTCACTGCGACTCTATTTCATATAAGAAATTACCTGAACATATTAGAATCTTTCAGCATAGCGGAAACGTTTTAGCGTAGACGTATACCGGTTTACCGGACGCCGACAGAGCACGCGCAATGGTAAGGACCCACACAGGCCGGCCACTGCGCGTGCGCAGCCCGCATACGGCAAACCGGTAAGCGTATTCGCTAAAACGTCTCCGGTATGCCAATGCTTCTCCGGTAGCGTGCGTCCCGTCTGTTCGCCTGCCTCTGTCCGCTGTTTTGTTCGCGCTACTTAATACGTCGCAGCCAGTATCCCAGCACCAACTAGCCCAAGTTTCTTGTCTAATCGGTGTGCTAACAACGACTAATAGAAACATTTAGTACAGCGTAGACGTATTAGCGCATACGAATACCGGGTTACCGGATGCCTCCTGCGCACGCCTAGTGGTCCCTCCTGGCCCCGCCTATGTCATTTCGCGTGCGCAGGAGCGCCCCCTTAACCAGTGTACGTCTCCACTAATACGTCTCCGGTATGCTAAAAAGCCGCACTGACAATTTTGTGTTCACAAGTGAGCGGAGAGTAGCGTGGAGAGCACGTCATAATGTGATCAGAGGGATAAGTACACGCCAAAAAGATGCAGTTTGTGAAGAATGGCAACACCAATGGCTTGCCTAAGGCAAGGAGCTGTGGGCTTCTGGCGCATTTAATTCAGTATGACAGAGCTTCTATCTAGCCTTGTTGCTGGGATGCTAAAGTATCAGTGGCGCCACTTTTTTTTCTTTGCCGGTATTTGTGTGCAATGGGGTGGTACTGACACAAATTGCCCTTGCGCACGAGGGAAGCCTTGGCGACGCCATCGTATAGAAGTGTAACTTAAAATCATTTTGCTAGCGCTTAGTGAACACTCAAGACAAAGAACACAAATACACAGGACAGACGCGTGTGTAAGTGTCAGCAATGTGAGATGTCTTATATTGAATGTTTTTCGAATCAACGGCAGTTGAAGAAAAAACTAGCGTCTGTCCTGTGTATTTGTGTTCTTTGTCTTGTGTGTTCACTACGCGCTAGCAAAATGATTTCAAATGCTTTCCAACTAGCCCAAGTTTCCGCCTTAAGGAGCATAACCATCGGCGTACACGCTGAACTGTGGCAGCGCACAATGCGATACTCACACCCTCACAGCGCCTATCGCCGCCAGAAACTCAAAAAACATCCCTCGTTTATATCTTCTCAGACCCGCATTAGCACTTGCGCCTCCAGGGTGCCACGATGGGCCAGCGCCGCACACAAGCTCTACGCACCCTGGTCGCCAGTGCTAGCGTGCGTCCACCACGAGGTCGAGTGTTGTGGCTCATATGAGTTCCCAGCCTCCGTCAGCGCGCTGCGGGCGCTTGCCCAGCCGGGGCTCGGAAAACGTTCTGCTCAGCCTGCACGCGAATAGCAACGGCAACAGCACACAACAAGCGCGGCGGCCGCTACGTAGCCTCCGGCAAGCTGAACCGCAGAAATTTATGGCCGGTTTGCGAGAGAGAGAAAAATTTCGGGCTGCTCCGCTATGGGCGAGGTTTTCGGGGCTAAAACAGATGCCTTTTTACCGGTGCGGCCTCCTCTTTCTTCCTCCCCACGCACCCGCGACGCCTCCTCCGAGAAAGAACAGCTCGACGCCGGCCGGAGGGAAAAAAAAAGGGGGGGGGGGGGGGGGGGGGGGGGGCTCCCGATGCGATAGATGGCTCGATTCCGAGGATAAAATGACGGCGACGGGGGCCCGGGGCAACCAAAATATTTGCATCCAAATGAGTGCGCTCTTCCGAAAAGTGGAAGTGGCTGCCGGTTTGTGGGCGGCCCCGCCGCGGTGGCTCAGTGGTTAGGGCGCTCGACTACTGATCCGGAGTTCCCGGGTTCGAACCCGACCGTGGCGGCTGCGTTTTTATGGAGGAAAACCGCTAAGGCGCCCGTGTGCTGTGCGATGTCAGTGCACGTTAAAGATCCCCAGGTGGTCGAAATTATTCCGGAGCCCTCCACTACGGCACCTCTTCTTCCTTTCGTCTTTCACTCCCTCCTTTATCCCTTCCCTTACGGCGCGGTTCAGGTGTCCAACGATATATGAGACAGATACTGCGCCATTTCCTTTCCCCCCAAAACCAACCAATTTATGCCGGTTTGTCCCTAGCTAGCGCCGCCTGCGGGGAGGGAGAGAAAGAAAAAAAGGGGAGTGACTCCTTCTCGCCGCCGAGAACAAAGGGTGGAGGCGAAAACATGCTTCGCTTCGATCACCGTCGCACCCAGTTATACTTCGCCTGCTGTGCACGTGCCTCGTTTGGGAATATCCGTGGTGGTGTTTCTTTCTTTCTTTTTTTTCCGATCCGCGCGCGCAGCGAGAATTATGAACGAACCAGCACTGTGCGCGGGGAAGAATTAGCCCAGAGCACGCGAGCTCCCCACACGTGTTTAGGCGGCGTCTGCAGCCGAGCTGCTGCGTTACTCCGAGTGCTATCCCTTGCCGAGACACGCAGCATTACTCCGCCTGATCAGGTGGTGCAGGTTGTATTTTATCTGGGAATACATCGCCCGCGTTGTGGTTAAGTGGAGCGCGGGATGGACTAGGCACGCGAGCTGGGTTCTGCTGAAGGAACCCCAGAGGGGAGAAGACTCCCAATAACAGATGGGTTTTCGGGGAAGGATTCTTGCTGCGGCTGCGAGTGTTTCTGGGATCCTGCCCATTGGAACGAATTGCTTAGAGCAGGTTTTTGTCGAAAAATGACGCTTAATGGAAATTCTATAAAAGTTCTGCCGGTATGAAGACGAAGTGAGAGAGTTAAGCGTTCCAACAACGTTTCCTCGAATTCGCTGCCGTGCTCGATCCCGATAGAAGCATCAAGGTAAATCACGTGAAGGGAGCGTTATGTGGGACTGCTGTGAAAAACTTTCTGGACGGATTAATAAACGCAACATGAACAAGCGACTATCATGAAATGGCGTTTTTCCTTCAGGCTTCACTACTGGGTCACTTCTACCACCGTCGGCATGCTACTTAAATTGAGAAAAAAAGCACAATGATTCCCGCTAACGAAGGCAGAAATGATTCTCTGATGCTTTAAAACCACCGCTGAGGTGTTGCTGGTCGGACACCTCAACGGAGTTTAAAGCGAGACTTCAGATTACAGCTATATTATTTTATTATGAGTAGGGGGTATAAAATGCCCAAAACATTTATTAACGCTGTTTGAGTAAAGCAAACTCCCTCACGCCACAATCAGCCAAGGCTGTTTTTCTGTTCCGCTTTTCGGTAACAGGATTATCTTTCCCATGCAACTCAGAGGAACAGGGGCTGGCATGGCTGAGGTTCATCGCTTGGATTAGGAAGAGAGCAGGCGTCGTCAGTGAACTTAAGTTCTTACTTACAAAAACTGAGTATTAGGCTGTTACGAAATGCGACTGAATTTTTATTTTTCGTGGTATCATCGAAGTTTTTTAATGGAGCCAGTCTTAATAGGCCGCAAACCTTGAAGTGAAGAAATTCAGAATTTTACTACATCAAGACACTGCCAAACAAGAAACACAAACGACTCGCACTGTGCGCGTGTCCTTTGGCTCCCTTGTTCGTGTGTGCCTTAATCGCAGAACTACCTGCTTTACAAAATGAACCGAGTCGCCTGAACGGAAGGTCATTTAAGAAATTCGTTTCAGCAAAGAGGCACGCTATACCTTTACTGTGCATACCTTGTTTCACTTTATACCTATGAGCGGCAGACTAGAGAGAAGCCTCTCTGCATGCGATGATGAAATGACTTAATTTTCCTGTCTGTTCATAAATTACAGCAGCGGAAGGATCTACCAAAAAATATATATGCGCGCATGTTTACTTCTGATTATCTTCTCGAAATAAGCTTCCATTTCAATGAGGTTCGCGAAGGAACGTGATGAAGAACGGATGCTTTCGTTTTCCTTTTTTTTTTTTGGAAAGCGTGCAGCTCAGTTAAATTCCTCAGGCGAAGCGTTTCTGAGATGACAGGGGACTTGACAACTGAACTGTTTTCTGCTGACGTTTCAAGATTTAAAAAAAAGCCAATGGCGAACTCACTCATGGCTCTCTTTAGAAACGAGAAGAAAACAAGCACGCAGTCCGTAAGTGCCAACACGGCACCTAGATTTTTGCCGTGCTGGACGGCGCACTACCCAGAACGTCCCCTTAATGAGAAACAATGTTCCTTTTAACGTGTCTCGTTCCAATGCCAGTCTGCGCATGGAGAACAATCGCAATTTCATGAGTCCGTGCAACACCTGGTCCGATCGTTGGTGCAATGAAGGAGCCCTCGCACCCAGAAACATTTGCGCCTTAGTCTTTTTCGCTCTTTCCCTATACACTCCGTACGTATATCGCTGTCTCAGCAGTTCTACAATGATGCACACTGCGGGACCGCGTTGGGCATGCAAAGCTGACCGCGTGCTCTTTTTACTGCCGGGCCCCGGCGCATGCAGAGTTAGGGGGGGTGGAAACGGCCAGCACAATTCCGGCGCCAAAAGAAAGGAGTCAACCAGCTCAACGCCAGATGGAGCCTCAGCTGCGGTCGCTCGCGCGGAAGGAATGCTTTATGGCGCTGTATCGCTGACGCGACAGTGTTCTCACACCCGCAACCGCCGTTGGTGCCCTCTGTGCGGCTTTGAGGCACGCGGCCTCCAGCGCACACAAAAAAAGGCGCAACGTGGAAAAAAGTCAATGAATACAACGCAAAAGGAACGCACCGACTGCCCGACGCGATACGGTCGTTTTGGAAGAACGCCCCAGTGCACTCGATTGCGCCCCATTCGGTATGCCTTATTCTTCCACCCTGAACGCCGCCCCGCCGTATAGCGCGGTACATCGTGCGGGGAAGACTCGCCTCATAGAGGGTTTTGTTGATGGAGGACGGAAGGGCAGGTCGGCTGGTCACGCGACGCGGCTCGCGCCCTCTTCATCGCCAGTGATGTAGCTTTGCGAGCCTGGAAACGCTGAAAACGCGTTCTGGTTCGTGCACGCCCCACGCGGATTTTAGAGATACGATGGAAACATTTTGCCTGATGCGCTTAATACAGAAGTTCTTTATCTTCGAGAATCCATGAGACTTATTATCGTCATTTTGTTTCGCCGGAGGCGTCCTACCCGATGTCTCTCAACCGTCTTTGCTGGTGATGATGACGAGGATGAATGGTTCATTCTGTAAGCCGGTTTAAAACGTACATTTAATTACCAATTCGCCCTAATTAGCCCGAGAAAGTAATCCGGGACTATTTAAGTGGCTCAGAGATTATATATTTAGACAGTGAAAGCCTGAACTTTCCGAAATCACTGATCACGGCTAATTGGGTCAAATTGTTCTTTTATTTATAATAGTTTAATGTACCGACACAGTTTGCGACATTTTGTGGCTCAAATAATTTCTGCATTGCAACACGTTCGATGACGGGGCAACACTGCAGACAGAAGCCACACTACTACGCCTCATCGGCATGGCTTGTCCTCGGACATTAGCGCGGTCATGTAAGAGGGGAATCTCATCATTATGCCCTTACTCTCCATGGAATGTTTATAGCAACATACACCGTTTATTAGAGTTGTCACCTATAGTTGTACATCAGACACCGGGAAACGCGGCCTTTCAGAACCGGTTGCTTAAACTACCCATAGGTCCACACTGGAAGTGAGGAGATTAATCAAGCACACAGTTGAAAAATGAATTTTATATAGATTTAATTGGGTCAACTGGCGTAATGTCGCATACAGGACTTGTTGCTCTCGTTGTCACTGGGGCTGCATCGGCGTGGCACGGGCTCGATGAAGGGCTCGATGAAGCATTGGATAGCTGCCGTGGCCAGATTGGCGATTGCTTGAGGTGGCGAAGCTTTCTTCTTCGGCTGGTTGTTCTACGCGAAGGTGTCCCGCGTGGGGACGCGTTGGTGGAGTTCGATCACCAGCAACGGCTAGACCCCGGGCTCTCGGTCTTGGCGCTACCCCGGTCCTCTGCCTTGCTCTCCTCCGACCATACATCGCCCGTCGTGTCCGCTGGCCGCTATAGCTCTCCTTTTTCCTCCCCTCGCCTCCTCCTTTTCAAATGTCAGTTTCTTGTTCCTTCGCCATTGTCGCTGGCCGCTGTCTGCGACCCTCTGCGCGGTCACCGGCTGCTGCTTTTGTCAACTCCCTCCATCTTCGACGGAGTCGTAGGCAGCTACCAATTATATTAACAAGGGTCGCCGCCATGTCGAAATATGGAAATCTACGGGGACATGATGCTAAGATTTCGCGGTCAGCAGGTTTCAGGAAAAGGTGACTATATGCGCAATTTATCATTGCCTATTTTAAATGTATATTTACATGATTGTCTATTTCACGAAAAAGGTTCAGCTCAAGTTAAGGACAACGCAGCGAGATATGGAAAGAAAAATGATGGATGTAAAGTCAAGAGACCGGAAGCGGGCAGAGTCGATGAGGGAACAAACGCGGGTTAATGACATCCAAGTCTAACTCAAGAGGAACAAATGGGCTGGGGCAGGGCATGTGATGCGAAGGCCAGATAACCGCTGTTCCTTAAGGGTAATGGATGTACTTATAAAGCAGGCAAGCGTAGCAGTGGGCGGCAGAAAGTTAGGTGGTTGGATGAGATAAAGAAGTGTTTTAAGAACTCAAGAAGTGAGATTAAGCACAGCTGGCAAAGGCCAGGGTTAATTGGAGAGACATAGGAGAGGCCTTTGCCCTGCAGTTGGCGTAGTCAGGATGATGGTGATGATTATTTTACTATTTTACATGAATAGGTCGCTGGGAATCTTCGTACCGCTCCTGGCGTAGTGGTGCAGCTCTTAAGCGAAGCGCCACTGCCCTGCGAAGGCAGGTGGTGCCATGGGTTTGGCGTGCGCGACTCAGGTTGCTCTTCCCAAAGAGCCTCTCGCGACCAATCATTGGGTTAACTGCCACTTGACACGGTTGGCAGTTTGCTGCCATTCCGACTGGCAGGTTGTCATGACGCCAAAATGTCACGTGACGTAGGTTACCCACCTGCCCCCTAGGCTGCTCCTCTGGGGATTTTTCTTGGAACTTTCGCTCACGGCCAACGATGACGGATCCAGCTTTTCTGCGATACGGATCCCTTAACGTTATGACATTGGAAGCTTCGCCGATGCACGCAGTTTACCGGCGAAATTGGCCGGAGACGGCGGCAGCTCGATAAACGGCTGTTCTAGCTTATAAGAATTCCGTTTTCAGTGAAAGTAGGGACTTTCTCGTTGAAATGTCGTAATCTCTCAAAGCAGGCCGACTTTAAATTAGTCTCTCGGTCCTGTCAAGCAGTTTAAAGACCAAAGAATTCAGCTCAGACGTCCTAATCCCATCGATGGACCTCTAGCGTGAACGAGTCACATGGCTGGTAAACAGATATTATCCTACAGCAATAAATACCACCAAAATACAGAACCACTCATGCTTCCGCAACTTCCAGGACAGAAAATTACCGCTAAATCGAGATCTTCTGGTTTTCTTTATCATCCTAAGGGGCGCAAAATTGGGAGCGATAGTTGTACCGCACATTGCTGCTTTTAAAATGTGCCCGCTGCCGGGCCCATCTATGGCATGATTTCTATAAGAGACTTCGTATGGCATGGCATGACTTCAAATTTGCTTCAGCCGCCGTCGTTTCTGTACTGTAGAGGGTTCGGAATGGAGCCCACTGGTTGGAAGCGATGATTAAGTTCTGCATCCCTCATCAGCCCGTGGGCCTGCTTGTTGCCGTGGTTACCGGATTGGCACCCACTTGATGGCCATCTGTGCGTTGGTCTCTTTCACCGTCTGTCCGCAAACCTCTTTCGTACGGAGCTCTGTGTCTCGCGCCTGGGCTGTCCCTTCAAGTCTCGAACGACTGCTGTACTCCCTGTGCGTATGTTGATATATTTTACGTTCATTGGTGCCTGGCCGGCATCAACTACATCCTGGCGAATTGGATACCTTCCAAGACAGCCCGAAGCTGTTGTTCAGTCGTGGATGGTTCCTAACCTAAGTGGAGCATACTTGTATGAGCTCGGTAGATTCCGGTAGTGTCGCAGTATGCAGCGGTCCCCGCTGTGAAGGTGGTGAAGCACCCACGAACAGCCGGAGCGTCTGGTTGTCTTCGCTTGTGTTGTCTGTACCATGTGCGAAAGTATGGTGCTGATGCGAGTGGCTTTTGCTTGGCCGTCTTCCCTGGCAGGGGCTTCGTCTCAGCGAAAAGCTCATCTTTCCAGGATGGATGAGGCAGTGTGCTATTTATCGTTTCGCGCATTTGGCATCCGTCTTCTATGATTAACTGCTGGCCTTGGCGAAGGAGAGAGCACCGTTCTCCTGCTCCTTGGACTCCGTTATTGATAATCATCTCAATTGTTTCCAGGCCAGCATAGCGTTGAAGCGTGTAGGTTGGGCATACACTGACGCCACGATGACTGTCCGCCTATTAATGAGGCGCAACCGGAAAGCTACCGCCTCTTTCGTATCGTCTCCGAAGTCTATTGTCAGTGGCTGGTAGTACGCGGCACATTATGTCTGCCCCGCTCAATCCAGAGAAAGAACGCACAGACCTACGCTTGTAAAAAAATACCTTCGAATAACGCCGCTCGTTTGTCAACGCTTTCGGGGCCTCGGTAGGGCGACAGTTGGTGTAGGCGCGTCAGTGGCTGTTACTGTGAACAATGCTTCCGCGTAAAATTGGAAATAACTAGAAACTACAACACTGCAGATAATACCACCTTCCTCAAGCCTACTGGCACTGTGCTGAGACAAAGCCGTTCCTCCACAAAGACAGAAGATTATTTTGATACCTTCTTACGCGACCAGTCCTAGAAAGATTGATGACTGTTGAGAGTGTACCAAGCAGGAAAACAAAAAGCACGCGGTTTGCAAGGAGGTACGGCGCGGGGCATTAAAAAGGAAGCGGATGGCGCCGGTCCAAGTTGCAGAAGAAATGTCAGGTCCTCCAAGCGGTTCCATACGCCATAAATTTCGCCCGACTTTCGGCATCAACTTCCAGTGCGTTTTTTGCCGCTCAGTTTACGCTCTTGCGCGTCACCCTACACCGGACAACGTGTCACAGTGCACACTATTTTTATTTATTTTAGGGTGCTCTGATCTTCAACAACACTTCTCCCAAAACATCGACAGCAGCAAAAAAACTTTCAGTTAAATCCCATGTGACGATGCTCTTTTTACTGCTGCCAGCGTCAAAAGCAACTGTTAAACGGATGAGGGGAAAAAAAGGCCACAGCTGAAGAAGGTCGCGTTGTCTACGCAAATATAAAATTTAAGCACTCTCCAGGAAAAAATGCGCTAAAAAACATCAGAGCCATGCCAGCATTTTAAAAGAAGCCGAACTGTCAGGCGGGCACAGAACAAGACTCCACAAGTAAGTACATCGCCAAGCAGGTTCGTCAGTGCCCGCCAAAGACAGCGGCTCGCGATCCGGCTGCAGCTTCGCATGAAGTGGGAACACTAGGGAAACGGGAAAGGGGAGAGGGGAGACACAGTACTGCCGAAGCGAGGGTGTGCGCAGCGTCAAGCGCTGCCGGAAGAGGCAGCAAGGCAAGCAACACGGTGAAGGGGTCCCTTGGGCGTCGTCCACGAACGCCAGCCTCCAAAGCTCGGGGGAGAACAGCGGCTACGCGCGCCGCCGAGGCCGCCACCGCATTGTCATGCTAATGCCGTCAAAAAGTCGAGACCCAATCACAAAGACACGCTGTCCGCTTGAAGCGCACCCGACCCCCCGCTCCTCTCCTTCCTAGCGTCAACGCCGTCCGCTCCACGGGAGGAAGCTGGGAGGGAGGCGATGTGCGTCGGCGTGTGCTCCAGCATGGAAGAGTTTCCAAGAGCACTTTGCCTCGGCGACTGCGTGACGCCAAAGATTTCAAGTCGCTTCGCGCTGTCGGCAATGCGGGGTGAACAAGAGCGACGTCTTTTTTTTGCGGGGGGCGGGGGAGGATTGTGGAGCAAGATACAAGGCTGAGCGTTTGTCTGCGTTGCTTATGGTTGCCGTTTTATGCAACGTTAGACTCAAATGCGGCAACACTCGGCAACTTTGTCAGCGGTGGTTCGGCGCTGGTATGGTAGAACTCCTTGATCATCGGCAAGGATGGTGGAATCCATGCTGAAACAAAAATAGCCCGCCCTGTATAGAAACAATCGCTGTTATATATTACTTGCGTTCCCAAGCTTCGAACTATTTTGTGCACATGATAATGAATTAAGGGCAAATCACAGGTGCGCGCGCAGACGCACACACATGCATAAGAGCACCTGCGCGCTCATTGATTTCAATTGCATGTGATATATTTGCCCTGGCTGCCAGCTGCGAACAACGAGACGGAACCAACAGAGAATAAGGAAGTTGATCGACAGAGCCGTCAAGAGCAACATATTAGCATTAGTGGCTCTTCGACCATGCGCCGTGAGAATATTACTTCTCACGCAGCCATGGCTGAGAGGCCCATGCAGGAAGGAGCATAAAAAATAACGACAAGCTGACCACCATTCTCCTTAACTATTAAGAAAGCAGTGACGGAGCTTCAGACGATTCCTTCCATTCATTTATAATTCACTTCAATTATCCCCTGCGCTCGCTGGCTAGAAGATGGTTCGAACGCAGTAGAATAGAAGGTGTAAGGCCGCGCTTCATCAACACGCATATTTTTTTTTTTATTCCTTAATCTTGTGGTCACTGCGGGCCTCCGGTCTACGCCCCCCCCCCCCCCCCCCCCTACCCCCGCAAGCAGTGGCAAAGGCGCAGCGGGAACTGGCTGCTTGACAGCACCGCTGTGATGGCCGAGGACACCTGGCGCCAAGAAAGCATGCGAGGCGCGAACAACGAGCACGTGGTGCCGCTTGGTCTTAGGCAGCATGCGAACCACCTCGCATTCCGCGATGGGCCTCTTTCTTTTCTTCTTTTTTTGCATTCTCGATGGCACCGAAGCGTCGCGGTTCTCCACCATCTGACATTCCTGCGGCGAGCCAGTGGGTCAGTGGTACCGCCAATTAGCTAAAAAAAAACGCTTCTTCCTTTGAGAGGCGACGCACGGGTGCGGCAGGGAAAGGGAAAGCATCAAGCGCTAAGGCCGAGAACTCCCCTCGGGGAGAGGGTTTTCAAAATGTTTTTGTATGTGTTTCTTTTTCTTTATAGCCAAGCCCCGGGCTCGAAGATGGGTCCAACTTTCAGGGGCTATGGCTACCTCCATTGGTTATCGAAGCTTAGAGCGGGCCTCGATATATGACCGCCCTAATTTCTTTGTTTGCAAAAGCTTTAAAACTGCATGTAAAATCATTGGAGGGCAGTCCTGTCTAGTTGAGCTAGAGGCTCCGTGCAGTGGCACGTAATTCTGCAACACTAGACTCTAACCTCGCGTCGAACAGTAAGAGCTTGTAGAGAGTGTTTCTCTGTGTGAGAATTGTCTTTGTCAGTTACAGCTTGACCGTCTGTGTGACACAACTTGTAACGCAGTTTGCGCCTGTACATACTGTAAATATATTCTCTCTTTGACCTTTATCTGTACATCTCCCTTCATCACCGCCGAACAACAACGTTTGGAAGGGTGTGCACCCCTCCAGAGAACCCAACGGACAATAAAAAAATTACTGAAGGATATTTCATCAGCGTTTGCTTAGAGGCTAGTTTTTTGGCGGCATAGGGGCTAGTCCGCCTTGAAAAGAATCGAAGCAACGGAGAAAATTTGTCAACTTAAAGAAGAACCACTTTAAAATAAGTTAGTAGTGTGACACGCTGAGTTCTAAGGTTTGCTTTGAGTACGGCGTATATGGCTGTCAAGTTCCATTCGGCGAATTTTTCCTTTTTCGAGGAATTTTTGGTCTATGAAAGGAAAACTGGAATGTTCACGATTTTTAAGAGAATTTTAAGAACTGGAAGGGAAATGAGGGAAAATTTTTCTGCGCAAGGTGGTGAGGTTAACGAAAAAAATCACGGTCAGAGCAAGGTGCCATCCATCTATATACGCAGTAAGGAAACGGGTAGACGTGAGGGGGGAGAGGGTGGTGGAGGAGGAGGGATGGCTCGGTGGATGCTTGTACGTAAATCTTTTTCTTACGGCCGCCTTCGGGCCTACTCAAAATATGAAAGTTTCTTCCATTGCTACTGCGAATTTATTTAATGTGATCTCTCTATTCAGCACAGCTGGTGTACAAGATCCCAGATAAGGCCGCGCCGCCGATCACCACTAAGCTGCAGCGTGATGCCAAATCACCTTTAACACGTTCCCACTATCGCTGGAGACCCATAGCATTTTGTGTACCGTGTTACTGCTGTTACTGCAGGGCCATGACCCCGAGTGCGTATGAGATGCCGCGTATCGTAATGTCGAGGATGGAGAGAATTTTAGCGCGCCGTAATCCCCTGGTATAGTATAGATATTCATAGCAGCAACAAAGGCGTCACTGTTTCGTGGGCGGCGGTTAATAGGCCACTGCTGCGTTGACGCCTGCAAAGCATGATTGTCTAAAGTCTAACTACACGGTGCGAAAGAAAAATGAGATGCAATGGTAATTTCTTAAAGGGACACTGAGGAGAAATTGAAGTTGGCTTGTATCCATAGAATAGCAGCTCCTGATCACAAAAACGCCACTCTTCCTGAAAACAAAGCTATTGTAATGTAGAAAATAGCAAGAACCAAAATACAGGTATCGCCGCCACAGGCCAATCTCGCAAGTACAAGCGTGATGACTTCCTAGGACAAGAGGCGCCACCTTGGAGGAATTTTATTTACTTCATGGACGTCACGAATCTCTGAGGCTTCCAAAGGAAGGTTGCACACTGCTCCGCTAGCCGTCAGAAATCACGGAGTCTGCATTTACGTCACGATTCACGTCACTCCGTTCTGTGACGTCATAAGAGTTCCCGTGGCGTCATAAGAGTTCCCTGAGTTTGAATCAGAGGGGCGGGAAAAACTTTTTCAACTTCGAATCCAAATTTCTTTGAAATAAATGCATCTTTCGCGCCCGGACAAGCGGCAACAAAATCATGAAATGCCGAACTATCAGATATTGCTAACAAAAAAAAATTGATACAGTTCTCCTCAGTGTCCTTTTAAGCTTCGCAGAATCAATAGCAGCGTCCTGGAAACAGAGTAAAGACAGCATAAAAAGAAAATAGAACATGCGCCAGCGCAATATCGAACGCCGTCCTCTGAGAGGGATACGACGAATCTGCTCTTCGACTAAAACGCCGACTTATTGCCTGTTTTTAAATTGATTGTTTTAGAAGCAAATAATTTGTTTTCACCATCTCGATTTTGCATTAATAGAACGCTTAAAGGCGCCGATTGTGCAGTTTGCATTCATCTCGCACCAAAGTTCCCAGCCTTGTTTAAGGTGCGCTTGCTCAATTACGAAGGCATCTTTTAGTGTACAGTCGCCATCAATTTGAAGATGATGGCTCTAGCTGAGGCCGAAACAAAGAGCGGCGCCACGGTACGTCATCACCTTCTGTGGCGAGGGAAACATCAATGTAGCTTCGCTCTTTGTTTTCGCTGTAGCTTTCCCCCCCCCCCTCATTTTTTTTCCCCACCTACGGGTGGTAAAATTATATCGTTGCCTTCGGGCCGTTTCATTTCTTCAAGTCGGATTAAGCCATTTGTACGTTAGTGGTGCAGGCAAGGGCTTATTATTTTTCATTCTTTTTAGGTTGCCTCAACCTAACGAATGTTCCTTGAGCAGCTGTCATCCCCTTCTTGAAAGTCGCAGTTTTTTGTTGTTTTCTTGCGTCAACGGGCAGCGGTAAGACGGCACGTGTCGTATTCTTCTGCAGACTTTCGGAGTGGGCGCAATAGATTCAAAGGTTATCGTGCGAGTGCCAACCCATGCTAAAAATAGCCTCCTAGCGCGGCATTTTTTTTTCACATTTCAAGAATGAAATTGCGCTAGCTTCCGTTGCCCTCAGGCTCTTCCACAAAGAACGGGCTCTCTTCTCAGTAATGATGGTGTCAGAGTTCTCATTTTCGCTTAATTCCTCCTTTGCAAAGCAGGCTGTCGCACCTGTAAGCTGTGCGCGGTCAGTGCCTGTAAAAGCTCCCCAGGTGTTCGAAATTATTTACGTAAAGGAATGATGGGTCATCAGCCGAAAATCGCGGCTACGGCGGCAGCGTCCAGGAAAAAAACTGGTGGTGATTTAGCTCTGGTTAAACCTGGATTTACACGATAGCTACAGCTGGACGAGTGGAACTTGCTGAGTTGAATTGCAAAGTTAGTTTAGAAGAGCTTCTATTTGGGCTAGATTGTTGATTGTACTGGAGAAGGGAAAACAGTAGCGCTTGTCCTACGTTGTTCTTCTGCTGTGTGTGTGTGTGTGTGTTTTTCGGCACTACTGTTTTCCTTTCTCGAGTGCCCAGTCAGTCTTTCGCCGCTCCGTTTCTTCTTCATCTTCGCCTCACTTGACACGGCGCATGCGCAGAGCTGTACCAGCTCCGTTTCGCTGGCGCGTCGTGCCGCCGACAGCAGCAGCTGCTCCGCAAAACGTGGCTGGTCACGTACGTGCCGCCGTCACGGTCACGTGCCTCCGCCCCGCTGAAGGCTCAAAATGCTACCGTAATGTAGCTACCGCTACTAAAGTGGCGCCCCCCCCCCCTCCATATCGTTAAAGGTAGACGGTAATAGAAATGAAAAGGTGCTTTTTCTATCCTGCTGCTTAGGTGGGCCCCTATACTTCACTGCAACTGCACACCTGAATTCTCGGTAGCAAAAGAGTGAATGGAGGAAAATGTCACTTTTCTTAGTGGAAGGTATACCTGAAAGTTCCGGGGGGGGGGGGGGGGGGGTGATGAAGATAACTGACTACTCATAATTGGGATTACTTAAGTCAACCGATTAAGGATCACTTACTGATCTATGCCATTAACAGCTCGAAAGTAGTCTCAATTTACCCCGTAGCTGTTTCGGTGCCCCCACTTCGCAATTTCCCAATCCTTTTCTCCACTCTCTTCTCTATCCCTTGCTCCACGGCCCGGTTGAGGTGTCCTCGAAAACGAGGGTGACATCTACTGCACCTTCCTTTTCCTGTTACTACAATATTTACACTATTATGAACTATTTCGGTATTTAACACTGCCGTTCATTTCTACTCTTTTCGTGCAGTCGCAAACGTTGCTATTAAAAAGTAAAAAAAAACTAAGGCATAACGCTGGTGAATATTTTATTCACTGCAAGAAGAGTAATTCTCTGCACGCTGCACTTTTCCACAACATGCAACCTAAGGTCTGCCGATACTGCCCGCCTCAGAAACGTATCGACTTGCCTCCAATACTTGATATGGTCTCCTCCTTGGCTTTGGAGCTCTTCTGGGCAATGATGTGTAGAGCGACTCTACAATAGCCGGTTCTCCACGAATGAGATTCCATTCAGCTTCTACTGCTTGACACAATGTTGCGGACCCCTGTGTCCGGATGCTGCGAGCCAGATTAGCTTTCATATGACCCCAAATGTTCTCAATTATATTGAGATCAGGACACCGGGGCGATGTTTTTTCTCTTCATTCTTTTTCATATCAATCACCAGTCCGGCGCATGTGGGCTGTAGAAGAAAGTGACAGTATTATTAAGGTTATTCGAGGCCCAGACAATATTGTTCGTAATAGGATAGCAGTACTTCATTCAGCAGCCAAAAGGCAACGGAAGCTATCATAATTCTGAATTTGCGTGGTAAATATGCGCCACAAACGATGTCTTAAAGATTCGTCACTCTTCCATAACCTTCAAAATCATTCAGATCACCTTAACATCTTTTGCACACAGGCGTCATTGTTAGTCAAGATATGCGGCAACGATGGGCACACATGATTGCCAGGAAAGGGAAAAAAACGCAGAAAAAATTGTGCCGAGTTAGTCATAGGGGCGATGGTTGTAGCCCGGAAGAGCCTACGAGGGTGTTGCAAATGGGTTGCAAGCCCCAAGGGTAGCGTTGGCCTGGCGGCCTGGGGCAAAGCTGGAAACAACCGAAGGTCCCGGCAAAGGATGAGTCGACTGGCAACAGAACAACTTGTTTATTCTGGCATCGCAAAAGAGCAGCCGGTCAGGGCGACCACGTTACTGGAAGGAAGAAATCGAAGTCTCTCTTTGGCGTCCGGGGCAGCTGCCTTTTATACCCTCGGAGTCGAGGGCAAGAAGGAACGGCTTGGGATGAGGCGCCCGATACGGCGACGCTTGGACATGTTCAGACGTGACGTGCGCGTCCGCCGGGCCGGCGCCGGTCAGACCTCCTCGCCTCCCAGTTGGGGAGGCTGCGGCTGCGGCGCTTTGACAAGCGTGGGCACCAACATGCACACACACACACACGCACACACGAAGACACGTGGCATTGAAACCTGCCTGGACGCGCTTGGCGGGAGGCGTTACGGCAGCACTGAACGGGCCCAAAATGACCGCCACTTTGAACGAAGCCCCGGCGTCCGTTGCATCCGCGCCGGCTATACGGCGCGTCGTAGGCGAAACGTAACAGACCGCCCCGCCGGGAGAAGGAGATCCCGATGGTCAGGGGACTGCATCCGCTGTCCAGAGGGATGTCGCTCGATGATGCTCGTAATCGAAACCGGTCGTCCCTCGACGTTGCTTGAGCGCAGCGCACAGAGAAGGCCTCGTTCTCAGGTTCAGGTTCACACAGGGCACTGCAAAGTGACTTCGGGAGAGTTGCCATATTTGTGCTCGTTCCCAGCAAGCGTTAGAACTACGCCGAAACGCAACCGCTCAGTCAGCAAGCACGAGACAACCCTCACTAAGCTATGCCAGGCTCTTCCCCCTTTTATACTACTGCCTAGTTCCTTACAGTAGTCAAGCAGCACTCAGAACGCGTCCACAAATTGGAAAATTGCACTAGAAAGCACATAATCACTTTGAAACACAAAACAAAAGCAATATGTTAAAAATCCTGCCTCAGGAAGAAAACATCAGTAACAAACAACTTTGAGGCGGATTCCTACGTTAGGGGCTTCGACTTAAGCCATCGGCGTTACCGTTGAGACTCCCCTTTTTGTAACGCACCTCAAAGGAATATTGTTGCAAAGCGAGGCTCCAGCGCAGGAGGCGGCCATTTTTGGGAGAGATGGTCTGCAGCCATTGGAGAGGGCAGTGATCCGTCTCAATGATAAACCTCGAGCGGCTAGGTAGCATGACAATTTCTGAACGGCCCACACGAGACACGCACACTCTTTCTCGGTGGCGCTGTACGCCTGCTCACGACAGGTCAGCTTACGACTATCATACAGGACGGGGTGTCCACTTCTCCATTTTCCCTTTGGCACAGTACAACGCCCATGCCTCGCTCACTAGCATCGCACTGAACAACGAACCCTTTTGTGTAGTCTGGCGATCGTAGCACAGGCTGGCTTGTTAGGGCGCTCTTTAGGGCGCTAAAAGCTCTTTCCTTTGTCTCGCTCCAGACGACTGTTTGGGGCTCTGTTTTTCTTAGAGCATCCGTCAGGGGAGCCGCGATATCGGAGTACCTGGGGATGTACCTCTGATAGTAGCCGGCGACACCTAAGAACGACCGAATATCGGTCTTCGTGCGCGGTTGCGGGAAGTCTCGCACAGCAGCCACCTTTATTTCAGAGGGGCGGCGACGACCCTGTCCAATCACGTGACCGAGGTAGACAACCTCGGCCTGTGCTAATTGGCACTTGGGAGCCTTGACTGTCAAGCCCGCTTCGCGCAGGTGGGTTAGCACTGCCCGCAAGTGTGCCATATGCTCAGACCAGGATGCGGAGAATATCGCTACGTCGTCTAAATACGGTAAAGCGAATTCTTCCTGTCCCCGCAACACTTTGTCCATGAGGCTTGAAAAGCAGTATGGCGCGTTCTTCAAACCAAAACTCAAAACTTTAGGACGGAATGTTCCCATTGGTGAAATGAACGCCGCATACCTACTAGCCTCTTCTGTAAGTGGAACCTGCCAATAACCCGACAAGATCTAGGGTGGAAATAAACTGAGCGCTACTAACTTTCTCAAGGCGCTCCTCGATGTTAGGGATCGGATAAATTTGATCCTTAGGGATGGAATTAAGCCTGCGGTAGTCGACGCAAGGACGAGGTTCCTTGCCCGGTACCTCAACTAAAATCAAAGGGGAGGTATAATCACTCTCACCCGCCTCAATAACACCGAGCTGTAGCATTTTCTTTACCTCAGCCTCCATAATATCGCGCTGGCGGGGTGACACCCGGTACGCCTTGGATCGTACTGGCTCTGGTGAGGTAAGTTTTATATCATGAGTAAGGACAGAAGTCCTACCAGGCCTCTCAGAGAACTGACCTTGAAACTCTTGTAAGAGTTGGTGTAGTTCGGTTTTCTGCTCAGCCGACAGCGGTGCTTTAATTATTAAGTCACTAATGACCTGATCAGTGTCTTCCCTGTTCTTCACTGAGCCTAGTCCCGGAAGCTCGACCGGAAGCTCTTCTAACTTTCCCGTGTCGGGCATTTCCTCTCCAGTACCTGGTGCCTTCAACGCTACAGGCTCAATTTTATTCAGTTCGGACGTGCTCTGAATATCAGCTTGCTGCGCCTCCGACCCTTTCTCATTGTTCGACAACGTCGGCCCCGCAACTACCGCCTTTGCAGTGAGCTCCCGAACTCTCGATTTGGTTAAGGCCTGAACGCTAGCCTCACCAAACAAAAGCCCCTTCTCGCGCAGGAGGTGATCGGACCTGTTCGAAAATAGGTACGGGTACTGGGGGGGGGGGGGGGGGGGGCAGCATAGATGACACCGCGGCCTCCGTCTCAAGTGCTCCGAAAGGTCCTTCAATAAGCACTTTTGCTACGGGCAGACACACGCTATGAGCTTCCACGGCTTGCTTGATCCATGCGCACTCGCCCGTGAACATATCGGGTTCTACGTAAGAGGGGTGAACTACATCCAATGTAGCTGCGGAATCACGAAGCACTCGGCACTCTTTCCCGTTCACGAGGAAGTCTTGCATGTAAGGCTCGAGAAGCTTCATGTTCTCGTCAGTGCTACATAATGACAAACACACGACTTCTCTTTTTGTTTCTGGACACTGCGCCGAAAGGTGACCCGGCTTCTGGCACGTATACCACACGCGCGCTTGCCTCCTCTCGAACCGCTTTCTGCGTTCGGCTTCGGCTGCCGCCGTCTCCTTACGTTCGGTAGGACTGCTTTCACTCGCATCCGCACTACGTGTGTCCCCCTTGCTCTCATGGGTGTGAACTTCGGCCTCTCAGACTTGGAGCCAAATTCACCCTTTTGACCGTCCTTAGCTCCGCGTGCCCGACGCGTCACAAACTCCTCGGCTAGCTCGGCGGCTTTAGCCACTGTACTAACGTCTGGCCTATCCAAGACCCAGTACCGCACGTTCTCAGGTAACCGACTATAAAACTGTTCCAGCCCGAAACACTGCAGAATTTTCTCGTGGTCACCAAACGCTTTCTCTTCTTTGAGCCACTCCTGCATGTTTGACATAAGCCTGTAGGCAAACTCTGTATATGACTCACTTCTGCCTTTTTCATTTTCCCGAAACTTCCGACGGAACGCCTCCACTGACAGCCTATACTTTTTTAGCAGACTCGATTTCACTTGGTCGAAATCCTCTGCCTCCTCTCTCTTCAAGCGAGCGACTACGTCGGCCGCCTTGCCGGGTAACAAAGTGAGCAAGCGCTGTGGCCACGTTTCCCGAGAGAACCCCTGCTTCTCGCACGTTCGCTCAAAGTTAACCAGGAACAAACCAATGTCCTCTCCAAGCTTAAACGGCCGCATCAGGTCAGTCATTTTGAACGATACTCGTTCTCCTGCACCGTGTGCCTGACTTCCATTACGAGCGCGTTCCATCTCTACCTCGAGACGCTTCATTTCCAAAGCGTGTTGACGGTCGCGCTCTTCTTTCTCTTTATCTTTTTGCTCTTTACGTTCGCGCTCGTCTTTCTCTTTTTGCTCTTTACGTTCGCGCTCCCCTTTTTCTTTTTGCTCCCTCTCCTCAATGGTCTCAAGGCATTCCGACAGCTCGTCATCCTCAGCCTCCAACTCAAGAATAGCCCTTAGCAGTTCTGGTTTGCTGAGTTTGTCTGAGACATCCAGACCCAACTCTCTTGCAAGCTCCAGCAATTTAGGTTTGCGCAACGACTTCAAATCCATGGCTGCTCCGAATGCTGCTTTCTCTACTGCCTACTATTGTCTTGCCGCAAACAAACCCGGCAGCAACGACAACACAATTACCAGCTCTGTTTCTGACACTAACAAAAGCCTGGCAAAACTCAGAAGAAGAAAGTCCCGCACTCACCAAACCTCGCAGCCAAGAATTCAGCGCAGTCGTTCCGCTGCAGGCAACCAGTCATCACACAGGGCTCGTTGCACTGCTCCCGGATGGTCGTTGTGCTGCTCAGCATACAGCTGACCGCATATCTTCGCTGCTGGCCTCCGTTGTCGCGATCTGACCGCTGGCAACCAGTTGTTGCAAATGGGTTGCAAGCCCCAAGGGTAGCGTTGGCCTGGCGGCCTGGGGCAAAGCTGGAAACATCCGAAGGTCCCGGCAAAGGATGAGTCGACTGGCAACAGAACAACTTGTTTATTCTGGCATCGCAAAAGAACAGCCAGTCAGGGCGACCACGTTACTCGAAGGAAGAAATCGAAGTCTCTCTTTGGCGTCCGGGGCAGCTGCCTTTTATACCCTCGGAGTCGAGGGCAAGAAGGAACGGCTTGGGATGAGGCGCCCGATACGGCGACGCTTGGACATGTTCAGACGTGACGTGCGCGTCCGCCGGGCCGGCGCCGGTCAGACCTCCTCGCCTCCCAGTTGGGGAGCTCCTCTCCCCGGCGGCCACGCTTTGACAAGCGTGGGCACCAACATGCACACACACACACACGCACACACGAAGACACGTTGCATTGAAACCTGCCTGGACGCGCTTGGCGGGAGGCGTTACGGCAGCACTGAACGGGCCCAAAATGACCGCCACTTTGAACGAAGCCCCGGCGTCCGTTGCATCCGCGCCGGCTATATCGCGCGTCGTAGGCGAAACGTAACAAGGGGAAGAAGGCAGCACAATCTTTATCTTCGCAGCTCCGAAATCAGCCGCTACGCAGCTTGAAAGGCCAGCAAGTCGATGTCCCGCGACTACCTTCAAATTGATGGCAACTGTACAAGCCGTGGCAACACCAACTGTCTGAGAGCATTCAATCTTTACGAGTTTTTTGCAGATGAGCGCATAATGTGATAACAAAAGCACGTGAGTGCAGTGTGTAGATAAGACACTGTCCGAGGTATATGTAACATGATCAAGTGGGTCTGCTTGGTTTGGTTTGGTTTATGGTGGTTTAACGTCCCAAAGCGACTCAGGCTCTGAGAGACGCCGGAGTGAAGGGCACCGGAAATTTCGACCACCTGGGGTTCTTTAACGTGCACTGACATAGCACAGCACACGGGCCTCTAGAATTTGGCCTCCATCGAAATTCGACCACCGCGGCCGGGATCGAACCCACGTCTTTCGCGGCCAGCAGCCGAGCGCCATAACCACACAGCCACCGCGGCGGTAAGTGGGTCTGCGAATACTCGTTGAACTGCAAATCGCGAGATCACGTTTGAAAAGCCGTCGCACTACGCTCTGCTATGGCGCGCCTTTTTTATGCTGCATGTATGATACTAGACGGAGACGCAATGTAGCTTCGATCAATGAATTGGTCTTGGCATATCGGAAGCATCAGGGTTCGTGGTAAGTGAAGCGACTGCATAAGATAGACGCGATGCGCCCTGACAGTACTCTCAATCGCGTGCTAGCCGCTCAGAGCCTTCCTTAGACGACTCAACCTGCGGTTAAGTTTGCCGTATCGGTTGCAATGCCGTAACATACAGCCTAGGCGACCATTCGTGCTTTTCCAGTGCACATGCCTACGTTCATAGGTATTAGCGCCAGCGCAGTGTTTAAGCCACACGAGGCCTGTGCGCCAGCATTTGGGTTACGCCGATAGTACCTGGGTAGGTAATGTTATCGGCCAAACGCGCGCCTGTAATCGCTCAGAATGTGGTCTCGCGTTTTCGCGCCTGAAGTAGCTGACGGCGGTAGATTTTTGGGATGTAGGAAAAAACGTCCCCCCCCAAAAAGTCACCTCAAGAAGCGCGCAGTAGGAAAATGTTCCCCAAGTGAAAAATCACCTAATGGCGCGTTCACACTTGGACGTTCGGCGGCGAGAGGGAGCGGGATCCGCGGCCGCCGAATTGCTGTCTCGTTCACACTTCCCGGTCACCGCGTCGCCGCTCATCGTCTTGTGTGTCGTCCGCTCACGGCGTACAAAGATGTTGCAAGAATTTAATCGATGGTGTCTACATACCAAAACCGTATGTACGCTTGCGTACGCTAAATGCAGCTATTTTGTCGGATGTTACGCCATTTATAACATTCTCACATTGGATGGATGGATGGATGGATGGATGGATGGATGGATGGATGGATGGATGGATGGATGGATGGATGGATGGATGGATGGATGGATGGATGGATGGATGGATGGATGGATGGATGGATGGATGGATGGATGGATGGATGGATGGATGGATGGATGGATGGATGGATGGATGGATGGATGGATGGATGGATGGATGGATGGATGGATGGATGGATGGATGGATGGATGGATGGATGGATGGATGGATGGATGGATGGATGGATGGATGGATGGATGGATGGATGGATGGATGGATGGATGGATGGATGGATGGATGGATGGATGGATGGATGGATGGATGGATGGATGGATGGATGGATGGATGGATGGATGGATGGATGGATGGATGGATGGATGGATGGATGGATGGATGGATGGATGGATGGATGGATGGATGGATGGATGGATGGATGGATGGATGGATGGATGGATGGATGGATGGATGGATGGATGGATGGATGGATGGATGGATGGATGGATGGATGGATGGATGGATGGATGGATGGATGGATGGATGGATGGATGGATGGATGGATGGATGGATGGATGGATGGATGGATGGATGGATGGATGGATGGATGGATGGATGGATGGATGGATGGATGGATGGATGGATGGATGGATGGATGGATGGATGGATGGATGGATGGATGGATGGATGGATGGATGGATGGATGGATGGATGGATGGATGGATGGATGGATGGATGGATGGATGGATGGATGGATGGATGGATGGATGGATGGATGGATGGATGGATGGATGGATGGATGGATGGATGGATACGGCTGAACCCTTTACATCGGGCGGTGGCTCAAGCCACCTAGCCATGTCTTGTGAAATTTTACTCCTGTCTTGCTTTTAGCCACCAATCAGATAACCTTCGCTTGGTAACTTCTAACCTCTTAAAATCCACTTTCCCTTCACTATCCCTAAACCCCAATGCCTTGGGTAAGTCAGCCCCGCTGCCTTCCACTGTAGGGTGAAGCCCTTTACAGAAAAGTATCAAGTGTTCAGCTGTTTCCTCCTCCTCTCCGCATGCAATGCACAAAGTGTCTATCTCCTGGTACCTGACTCTATACGTCTTAGTCCGCAAAACTCCAGTCCTGGCCTCAAACAACAAAGAACTTCCCCTACAATTATCATAGATATTTTCTTTGACAATTTCCTGTTTAAAGGTCCGGTATGTTTCCAGTGCCGATTTCGTCAGCATCCCTGTTTTCCACAAAGCTCTCTCTGTTCCTTTAACCTTTTTCTTAACCGATAATTGCTGATTTGCCCCCTTACTGCTGTCCAGATATTTGCTTGTCAATTTTCTAGTTCGCTTTCTCCATTTCGCGTCAACATTCTTTATATACAGGTATCTGAAAACTTTCCTAGCCCACCGCTTTTCCTCCATCCTTCTCAATCGTTCCTCAAATGCTATCTTACTGCTAGCCTCTCTGCTCTCGAAAGACGCCCATCCCATATCACCCTGTACCCCTTGATTTGGTGTATTGCCATGTGCTCCCAAAGCTAACCTCCCTACTCCCCGTTGCCTAATTTCCAGCCTTGCTTGAACATCTGGCCTCATACACAGGACCGCATTCCCGAAGGTCAGGCTAGGGACCATCACCCCTTTCCAGATCCCTCTTACCACCTCATACCCATTGTAATTCCACAGTGCCCTATTTTTCATGACAGCTGCATTCCTACTAGCTTTATTCATTACATATTTTTCATGCTCTGTCAGATACTCAACACTGTTATTTATCCACACCCCAAGATACTTGTACTCATTCACTACTTTTAGCACGAACTCCTGTATTCTATGCTCGCCGCCCTCTTCATTAAATATCATGACTGCAGATTTTTCCTTACTATACTTGAAGCCTAATCTATCTCCCTCTGTACTGCACATGTCTAACAACTTCTGCAGGTCTTCCTTGTTGTCAGCCATTGTCACTATATCGTCCGCATATATTAGTCCCGGTAATGTCTGTTTAATCAATTCCCCTTGCTTGAAAAAAAATAGGTTGAAGCCTAGTCCGCTCCCCTCTAGCTTGGCCTCCAAACCTTGCAGGTACAACATGAACAACAAAGGGGACAGAGGACATCCTTATCTAAGCCCCCGCTGTATCTCTACAGGCCCTGATACATTTCTTTCCCATTTTATGAGCACTCTGTTACCTCTATATATATATATATATATATATATATATATATATATATATATATATATATATATATATATATATATATATATATATATATATATATATATATATATATATATATATATATATATCTTTTAAAAGATTAATTACTCCATTTTCCACATCCAATGTGCCCAATATGTCCCACAAATGCTCCTGAGTAACGTTGTCATAGGCTCCCCTAATATCCAGAAATGCTAGCAATAAGGGCCTATGTTCCTTTTCCGCAATTTCTATACACTGTGTCAATGAAAATAGATTGTCCTCCAACCTCCATTGTTTCCGGAACCCATTCTGTAGTTCCCCTAACACCCCCTCGTTCTCCACCCAAGCCTGCAGTCTATCCTTTATAATTTGCATCACCACCCTGTAAACCACAGATGTCACTGTTTTAGGGCGATAGTTACTTACGTCTGCTTTGTCCCCCTTTCCCTTATATATCATGTTCATTCTACTTAATCGCCATTCATCGGGGACTTTCTCATCCACTATCATTTTGTTCACTACCTGTAATAATGTTTGCTTGGATTTTGGTCGTAACTTCTTTATCAACATAATCGGGATACCATCTGGTCCTGTTGATGTGCCACTAGGAACCTTCTTCTCTGCCCTTTCCCACTCTCCTTGCTCAAGTGAAGCTATTGCTGTAACCGGTCTATCCTCCTTCGATAAATTATGTACCACGTGCTTTGCTGAAACTTTTTCCGTCATCCTTGTTCCTATGTGTTTTATTGCTTCATCCCCTTCTAGTCGAGTACCCTCATCTGTAACAATGAACCTTTGTTCTAGCCTAGTTTTATTACTCATTGCATTAAGATGTTTCCAGAAGTTTTGGGCTGCTTTTCTATTCTTTTTATTTACTTTTGACATCCATTGGGCACCCTTTCTTCTAATTTTCTCATTAATCAAATAGGATGCGTCCCTTCTACACTTTATGAAGGTATCCCATTTTCTGTCTACTTCGGGTTTTGGTTCCCCCCTCTTCTTGGAATATCTGTGTTCCCTGGATGCTTCCTTGCGCTTTTCTATTGCCCTCTTGACCTCCTCATCCCACCAACTCTTGGGTTTGCATCTTTTCCCTTTTAGCTTTACTCGCACCATAGCTAGCTTTAGCTCCAGTAATCGAGTTAATTTGGTATAAGTCCATTCTGTTTCACTATCCTCAAAAATTACTTTCTCGATTTGTTTGGCTGCTACTTCCCATTGCTTTTCTGAGTAAAAATTTCGCCCTGATTGTTTATCTTGCTTCAGTCCCACATTGCTTTTTCTTCTGAAGCTCAACTTGATACGCTTGTGGTCACTACCTAGACTTCTGGAACCATCTTCATCTATGCTCATTACCCCTAATCTGTTATACATCCTCTGTGACATTAGTGCATAATCTATCGTCGAGTGCAGACTCCCCGCCTCCCATGTTATGAGCCCTTCACACTTCTCGGTGCTGTTGCATACAACTAAATCATGCCTGTCACACATGTCCTGCAGCATGCATCCTGTCGAATCCGTGTACCCATCCAGGTCTTCTATGTGTGCATTCATGTCGCCTAATATAATTATCTCGCCCTGTCCTCCTAGCTCATCAATTTCGCTTGCAATACATTCTAACATTTTCCTGTTTTCCTCTTTGGCGTTAACCCCTGTCCACAGGTATACAAAGCCAAGGAGTGTTTGCTTGCCTGCCACTGTTCCTTTTAGCCATAAATGTTCCCTGCATCCCAGTCTAACCCTTTGAAAATTCATACTTTTATGAATGAATGCCCCAATTCCACCTCCCTTTCTGCTGCCCTCGGTTCTATTGCAATATTCCCATGCGTAGTCTGGGTTACAGGGTGGTTGCTCCATGTCTCTAAGATGTGTTTCCGCTAAACCATATACCATTAATTCCTCCTGTCTTAACTGTTCTTCTATTTCCTCCCATTTCAGTCTATTCCTGCCACCTTGCATGTTAATGAAACCTATATCTGAATTAACTTGGCCCTACTGAATTAACTTGGCGCTTGCGTCTCTTTCTTCCCCTATGGTTCCATTGTCCGTTTGATCTTAATTCTTCCTTCTCTAAACTGGTTCCTTCAGAGCTCTGGGTCCCCCCAAAAAAGCTGTTGCCTGGCGACCTATCCTACTACCCACCTTCTTGCCAGTGGCACCACCGTAGTGGATGCCATCCTGTGCAAAAGGGTGGGGCCTAACCTCGTACACTTCCCTGTTGACCTCCATCACCTCGTATCTTAGTCGTCGACTCAATAGCCTAATTACCCGATTAGTCTCCACGACCCTCCTTTCCGTTTCGCGAGCCTGCCTCTGGACCTCTGGGATTGTGCATATGGTCACATGCACACTCTCAGAGGCCTCTCTAAGCCTACGCATCCCCACCTCCAACTGCGTCTCAAGATTCTGGCTCCTCCCCTGCAGTACATCATTGAGACCAGCATGGATGACCACAAGGTGTTCGCCATCCATGCTGCCCACCACCACCTCCCGGGCTCTGGCCATTGCATCCACCATGCACTTTCCCGACTGAGCCTCCACCTGCACCCGCCTGTCTGCCTTCACTGCCGTCAGAACGCCTCCCTCAACCCTCGCTACATTCGAGTCCCCGGCCACCAGAACTCTCCTGCGCCCCAAACGTTCGCTTCCTAATTCCATCTGTTGGCCTCCGGATCGTTCTAGCTGACTCTCCCGCCGCTGTACGCTATTGTCACGAGTTTCCATGCCCGCTTTAATCTTTTTCATTTCGTTCTCATTTTTCTCACTCAATGTTCGCTGCACTACAGCACTGTACGATCGACGAGCCTCGTCCCCCACCTGACACTTCTCCGAACTGGGGTGTCCAGCCGGCCGCGACCTGAGCGCTTCAACCTGTTTTTCTAGCTGGGTCCGCTTTTCCCGCTCTTCTTTAATCTCGCCCACCATTCGCTTCAACAGGGCGGCATTATTCTCCTCCTTTTTAATCAAATCGGCGACCTGAGCTTCCAGCTTAATCCGTGCCTCACGTTCGACCTGCCGGTCCGCATTAAGTGCATTAAACCCAGCTTCCCATTCCCCTTTTAACGCATGAACGGCGTCCCTAAACCGCTTGCACATCTTACACACGAAGCTAGCCTCATCCACCTCGGCTAAGCTCCCGAACCCTGTCTCAACTAAGTAACACCAACGTTCGCACTCCTGGCACTGTACTAACTCCCCGTCCTTGTCCTCCTTAACTTTCCTAGCTTGCCGACCCATCGTCCGGCCGACTACGCCTTGTGAAAGCCCGCGAAAATTCCTATGCGTAAAAGCCCGCCAAGAATATTACACAAAACTTCGGCACTACGCAACGTAAAAGCCCGCCAAAATTCCTACAGAAGAAACCTTCGGCACTAGTCAACGTAAGAGCCCGCTAAAACTCCTGCACAAAAACCTTCGGCACTGCGCAACGTAAAAGCCCGCCAAAATTCCTACACAAAAAACCTTCGGCACTACACAACGTAAAAGCCCACCAAAATTCATACACAAAAACCTTCGGCACTACGCAACGTAAACGCCCGCCAAAAATCCTACACCAAAAACTTTCAGCAATACACAAGGTAAAAGCCTTCCAAAATTTCTACGCAAAAACCTTCGGCACACCCACTTCCGCTAGCCTTTCTACCCTTAACTCGGTTTAAATCTACTGTCCGACAGCATGTACAAGCGCAAACACCAAAAAGGCACTTAGCTTCAGACGTAGTCGCTGGAGCTCCGAAAAAAGCGTCCTCCTCCGACGGTGTCACGAGCGACGGTCACGAGTGGCGCCATCTGGTGGTTAGGAGAGGAACCACTGTTGTCAACAAACCGACGACCTTCTTAAGCCTAAAAGGCGAATCGTCACCCGAAATAAAAATTAAAGCAAATTTATCGCTCAAACGTTTTCTTATGGGCGAGATAAGACAAACCGAAAGAGCGCTAGCTCTTTTATGACCAGTAAACGCGCTAAAAAAGGCAGTAACAGCGACGAATTCAGTCCGAAGCGAGGCGTCCTGCATCGAAGGGCGCCGCCATGTTTGTCGCCGCGGGTATTCGCTTTCCTATTGGCTGACGAGATTCGGCGGATTTCTTTCCGGCGGCAGAATTCGGTCCTGGACCGATCGGCCTTTCCGCTGGGTATTCCGGCGGAATCTCTGCCGCGGCAGCGGATTCCGCTCGCTCTCGCCGCCGAATGTCCAAGTGTGAATGCGCCATAGGGAATGAATTCTTCGGGAACTCACTCTCCAACTTGTGGCCTCTTTACCGGACTCTTCTAAAATGGATGTAAGCATGAAGTATTTTGCAGTTTATATCACCCTATGGTCATGCAGTGCAGGTCATGCCAAGAAACGCCACGCTGCAAAGCACTTCCACCGGTGACTTCGCTGAAATGCCGAAGGATCCAACGAAGCATTTCCACTCGGCCGTTTCCTTTCCATGGCCATTATTGATATTTTTTGATGGACACCGCCGTGTTAGGTGAGTGGCGATGGTGTTGCGAATGTACACGCGGGATTTAGTCTTACAGTGATATGCCAGAAGTTATTCCACCATAGTGATTGACTTAAATCATTGTGGCTCTGCGACCGTTCCTAGAGGTCAGTGTTCTAAAAAAAAAAACCTCCAGAGTGATTGTGACACTGATCGCCGCTCAGTTCGGGAACCCTCACGGTATACGATGATAGCCATTACGTTTGTGGCAACCCCAGCGGGGGGATGAACGACCGGAATCTCTTCGTTGATTAGTGACTTCCATGCCCAGGAGTGGAATCACTGTAGGCGTGGTTGTTGGTTCTGTGTCCATCAAGTGTGGCCGAGTGGACGCTCCATGTAGCAGGGTGATAGCTGGGAGGCGCTCGCCGAATGTTACTATCTTTTAGTTCTCTTTACCTGCCTATAGGTACCGGGAACTTATCCTGTATCAACGGAGTTTAGAATCTATCGGGCTGCTTCTGGTATTGGAATTCTTGAGGGACGGTCCACCATTAGAACACTTATGCAGCCATTCGGTTTAGTGCAGCACCAGCGGGCACAGGTATGCAGTTTAGAGCGCACTGCTTAGCGGTACTCTCCGTAATGTCCGAGCATCAAGCCAGGGCAAAGTTTGTACCCGTTACAAAGCCGGCGGGTACACGGCGGCACTCCATATCCAAGAATTTGTCGCAGCGCGAACAAGACGGGGCAACTACAGAAAACGATCATAAGAGGACGAGCCAACCCCTGAGCTTCTCCATGCGAGGCGGATGCTCAAATCACAGGGGATTATGGGACGTTTTGTGGCACTCATTTGGGGACATTTTTCGGGGACATTTTCTCCCGGGTCCCCAGTCGAAACGTCATCAAAAACTTATGCTTTTAACCGTGTGTCAGTCTAGTTTATGATATACAGGGTGTCCCAGCTAACTCTGACCAAGATTTGAAAAAAAAAAAAAACCTTAGAGTTCTTCAGAACTGAAATCGCGTGGCTGTTGCTAAGGTTTATCTAAAGTAACAGTACCATTTTTTTACCGCAATACTTGAATAATCATTAGAGATAAATTAATTTTTTAAAAATAAAGCTTGAAACGTTCAGGTGTCAATAGGAAAGTTGAGGAGCTCCACAAATATTGCACAACCCTGGCACTTCCAACGCAATTGCCTTATCGTGGCAGTTTTAAATGGTGAAAAACGAAAGCCCGCGGAGTTTAAAAAATACCACGTGACAGCGCGCTCGGTGCGCCCGAATGCGCCGCGATTACAGCGCTCTCACCCGTGATTTGTGAAAAACATCGCCAGCGCCGCGTCTTCTCTTCGCCTACCAGAAATGGCTTCTATCTTTGCTCGGCTCTGACGTTACCAGCGGCGGCTGGCAACACATTGTGCATTCTGCTGGCGTGACAGCGCAATTATTGCCGCAGAAACCAAAGCCGTCTTTCTTTCAACTGAACCCACTGGCGCATATCTTGGAGCCAACAACAACGCGATGTTTTTTACAATGCACGAATGAAGGCGCTGTAACGGTAGCGCGTTCGGGCGCATGGAGCGCACTGTCACGTGGTATTTTTTAAACTCCGCGGGATTTCGTTTTTCACCAATTAAAACGGCCACGCTAAGTCTATCTCGTAAATGTCTGGGTTGGACAAAATTTGTTCAGCCCCACAAATTTCCTATTGACGCCTGAACGTTGTAAGCTGTATTTCAAAAATTAATTTCTTTATCTCGACTAATTATTCAAGTAGGACGATCAAAAAATGGTACTGTAACTTGAGATAAACGTTAACAACATCCACGCGTTTTCAGTTCCGACGAACGCTTAGGTCTTTTTTTTTTCAAATCTTGGTCCAAGTTAGCGGGGACACACTATATATATATATATATATATATATATATATATATATATATATATATATATATATATATATATATATATATATATATATATATATATATTGTAGTGTGGTAATCTTCATCGATATAACCACTGACATGCGTCGCGTGCTGCCGCTCTCAAGGACGAAGAAGTTGTTCGCTGCCTTGCTCTTTCGCCACGCCTGACGCTTCGCTGCGAGTCTCCCCTGAGCGGCTGGAATCATCTGGGTTCACCGAATAAACACACCCCTACAATTGGTGCAGGTGCTGCTGGGTACGTTCCCGTCCACCCTGGAACTAAGAAGCCGCACGTTACCCTCTGCTTCCAGCATGCCGGATGACACTGCCACGACATCGTCGCCCCTCCCAACCACCGTGCTGTGTTCTGGAGCTCTACGGCAGCGTGATCCGTGCTTCTTCAGTGGCACAGCCGACCAGGACGTCGACGATTGGTTGGCGGCATATGAGCGCGTCAGTAGCTACAACAGATGGGACGACGCTATCAAGCTAAGCAATGTAATCTTTTATCTGACTGACGTGGCGAACCTCTGGTTTCGCAACCATGAGGCAGACCTGCCATCTTGGTCTGCATTTAAAAAGAATTTTGCAGAAGTGTTCGGCCGCCCTGCAGTTCGCAAGCTCCGGGCAGAACAACGCTTGCGTGAGCGCACTCAGCAAGTCGATGAGTCGTTCACTAGTTATATAGAGGACATCGTGGACTTATGCAAGCGTGTCGATCCGCTAATGACTGAAGCGGATAAGATCGAGAACATCATGAAAGGCATCTCTGACGACGCGTGCCAAATGCTCTGGGTAAAAAATCCTGCCACGGTGAGTGACGTGATCAAGCTTTGCCAGAGCTACGACGTGCTTCGTAAGAAGCGCGCTTCTACCCGGCGGTCCGGTGTTAGAGACGACGCCATCTCTACACTTGCGCTGGGCGGTTCTACCCCATCAGAGGACAGCCCTTTACTTCAGCAAATCAAAGCCTTCGTTCGAGAAGAGGTCGCCCGCCAGCTATCGCTGGTCCCTCAGTTACAGGATAGTGGCCGCCTTGTTCCTGACATGGCTCCGTCTTTGGCCCCTACCATACGGCGTGCCGTTCAAGATCACATCGCTGACGTTCTTCCTCCCAGCTCCATGCTCCCGCCCAGCCCTGTGCTGCCGCCCAGCCCCGTGCCAGCGCAAGTAACGGCACCACTGACTTACGCCCAAGTTGCGGCCAGGCCGCTCATGCCATCAGCATCTCTTTCCTACCAGGCCGCTCCTTCCAACCTTCCTTCGCCTTTGCCTGGGTCTGCATTCCATGTCCCTATTCCAAGGGTACGCCAACGCCCTACGAACCCTTGGCGTACCGCGGACAACCGACCAATCTGCTACTCTTGCGGGCTGCCGGGCCATGTCGCACGCCTTTGCCGCCAACGCCTTCCACCTTCTCGACCTGAACTATGGAACTACTCCTACAATACAGACCAGCCCTCGCCGAGAAATCCGCCCAGTTCCGAATTTGTATCTCGTGACAATCAAACGTACACAGCTCGCCGATCACCTTCCCCTCGTCGCCGTTCCCCGTCCCCACTCCGACGTTCTACCGGCACCGTTGAGGGAAACTAACAGTCGCAGTTCCCGGGGCAAGAACTGCGCTTGGTTCGAACTCTTCAAGTCCTCGGTGTTCTCCCACTAACGTAATTCAAGTGTTTGTCGACGGCGTCGCAGTACTCGCTCTAGTCGACACGGGCGCTGCCGTATCAGTCATCAGTGAAGCTCTTTGCCGTCGTCTTCGTAAGGTGACCACCGCACTTTCCGACTTTTCGCTTCGCACCGCCTCATCACAGCGCATTCATCCCTCAGCGGCGTGCACGGCCCGTGTTCTCATCGAAGACGTCTTATACACCATCGAGTTTATTGTACTGTCTCGCTGCTCACACGACATCATCCTGGGCTACGATTTCCTTTCCACTCATCATGCCGTTATTGACTGCGCCCGCGCGGAAGTTTCCTTTTTACCTCTTTGTGATACCGTCTTGTGTGACGTCCCTACCCGGCCTGCAAAACTCCTCGTCGCCAGTGACACAGACATTCCTCCATTTTCTGCTGCCCTCGTTCCACTCTCCTGTGAAAGCGTTATTAGTTCGACTGTCTTCTTCACACCTTCCGACGCCGCTTCACGCCATCCCTGCCTCCTGCTTCCATTTGCGGTCCTCAAGATCGAAGATGGCCTTAGTGCAATGTACGTCTCAAATCCATTTTCGTGCCCGTCCGTCCTGCTACGCGGCGAGTGTCTCGGTCGTATTGAAGAACTTGATCCCGCGCTTGTAAATACTCTTCCTGCAACGCCTACTTCATTAGACGTTAATGTGCTCAGCTCTTGCGATACAGCGACCGCTTCGACACCACCCGATGTTCTTCAACAAGCTATTGACGCAGATCTCCCACCCGCACAACGCGATCAACTCGCTGCTCTTCTACAGAACTTCACTTCTGCCTTCGACCTTCCTCACACTGCTCTGGGTCGCACGTCTGTCGTTACGCACGCAATCGACACTGGTACAAACGCACCTTTACGACAGCGTCCTTATCGCGTGTCGGCCTCTGAGCGCCAAGTCATTGCTGACAACGTGGACGACATGCTTCGCCGGGGCGTCATACAGCCATCTAACAGTCCATGGGCTTCTCCGGTTGTTTTGGTCACCAAGAAAGATGGTTCCATCCGGTTTTGCGTCGATTACCGTAGGCTTAACAAAATCACGCGCAAAGATGTCTATCCTTTGCCGCGAATCGACGACGCCTTGGACTGTTTACAGGGAGCCGAGTATTTCTCCTCTTTGGATTTGCGCTCCGGCTACTGGCAGGTACCGATGGCTGATAATGACCGCTCGAAAACTGCCTTTATAACACCGGATGGATTATACGAGTTCAACGTTATGCCCTTTGGCCTCTGCAATGCCCCGGCTACTTTCGAGCGCCTGATGGACACTGTTCTTCGTGGACTCAAGTGGCAGACCTGTCTTTGTTATCTGGACGACATCGTAGTTTTTTCTGCCGACTTTTCTTCTCACCTTCTCCGCCTAAAGGATGTCCTCACGTGTCTCGCCGGCGCTGGGCTTCAGTTGAATTTGAAGAAGTGCCACTTTGCCGCTCGAAAACTCACAATTTTAGGCCACGTAGTTTCTAAGGACGGCATTCTTCCCGACCCCACCAAACTTCGCGCAGTTGCAGAGTTCCCGAAGCCAACCTCCCTGAAGCAGCTTCGGAGCTTTATCGGCCTCTGCTCCTACTTTCGACGTTTCATCTTGAACTTCGCCTCTATCATCGCTCCTCTGACCCAGCTCCTTGCCGGCAGCTCCGACCTTTCCGCCTGGACTCCAGCCTGCGATAAAGCCTTTGACACTTTACGCCGCCTTTTGGTTTCGCCGCCCATTCTACGCCACTTTGATCCGGCTGCGCCTACGGAGATCCACACTGATGCCAGCGGTATTGGGCTTGGTGCCGTCCTTACCCAACGTAAGCCTGGTTACAGCGAGTATGTTGTGGCATACGCCAGCCGAACATTGACAAAGGCAGAATCTAATTATTCAGTCACAGAAAGGGAATGTTTGGCCATTATTTGGGCTATCGGAAAATTTCGTCCTTATGTGTATGGTCGACCGTTTTACGTTGTGACCGATCACCACGCTTTGTGCTGGCTTGCCTCTCTGAAAGACCCATCCGGTCGCCTTGCTCGCTGGGCTCTTCGTCTCCAGGAGTTTGACATTCATGTCATTTATCGATCAGGGCTGAAGCATACGGACGCGGATGCTCTTTCCCGCTCGCCATTGCCTAGAGATAATTCGTCTGACCACGTCTGTGCCTACGATATGTCGACTCTTACAACTATCGACATGGCTACCGAGCAGCGGAATGACCCCTGGATCAATGCACTTTTGAATTTTCTCTCAAGTCCTACTCCCGGTCATTCCTCCAAAGCGCTCGTCCGCCAAGCACACCACTTCTCCATTCGTGACGGTCTTCTCTATCGCCGCAATTATTTGCTTGATGGACGGAAGTGGCTTCTAGTCATCCCGCGTCATCTCCGCGCCGACATTTGTGCTGCGTACCATGGTGACCCACAATGTGCTCACGGTGGCGTATTGAAAACCTACACACGCCTACGTCTGCGATTTTACTGGCGTGGAATGTACCGCTTCGTAAGACATTTCGTGCGCGCTTGCGAATCTTGTCAACGCCGAAAAACTCCTCAGAAGTCCTCTGTTTCGTTGCAGCCGTTACCCTGCCCTGCTCGTCCGTTTGACCGCGTTGGCATAGATCTCTATGGCCCTCTTCCGACTACTCCTGCTGGAAACCGGTGGATTATTGTGGCAGTAGACCATCTGACTCGCTACACTGAAACATCACCGTTACCCTCTGCCTCTGCAAGAGACGTTGCTTTGTTCATTCTCAACAACTTGATTCTTCGCCACGGGACTCCGAAGGAACTGCTCAGTGACCGCGGACGCGTTTTCTTGTGCGACGCTCTCGAGGCCCTACTGAAAGAATGTCGCATCATTCATCGCACCGCTACTTCTTACCACCCTCAGACGAATGGCCTGACAGAACGCTTCAACCGTACTCTGAGTGACATGCTGGCCATGTACGTCAACGACGCTCATTCCAACTGGGACCACGTTCTTCCCTTCGTAACCTACGCGTACAACACTGCGATACAGACCACCACTGGATTCTCTCCCTTTTTTCTTCTTTACGGGCGCGAGCCAACCTGCACAATGGACGCGCTTTTTCCCTACCGCCCTGATGTTTCTGAATCGACGCCACTCTCGGACGCCGCCCAGTATGCAGAAGAATGCCGTCAGCTCGCTCGTTCGCTCACAAAGGAAAATCAATGGCAACAAAAACACCATCGTGACACTGGTGAGGCGCCTTCATATGCGCCCAACTCCCTGGTGTGGCTCTGGGTTCCTGCCACAACCGCCGGCCTGTCAAAGAAGCTTCTTGCTCGGTATCACGGTCCATACCGAGTGCTTCAAAAAACATCTCCTGTGAACTACGTAGTTGAGCCCGTTACGCCATCTGCGGACTTGCGTCGCCGTGGACGCGAAATAGTTCATGTGGACCGAATCAAGCCCTACTACGATCCGTCTGTCCTTTCGGCACCATGAGTCGCCAGGATGGCTCCTTCTCTGCCCGGGGGGGAAACTGTAGTGTGGTAATCTTCATCGATATAACCACTGACATGCGTCGCGTGCTGCCGCTCTCAAGGACGAAGAAGTTGTTCGCTGCCTTGCTCTTTCGCCACGCCTGACGCTTCGCTGCGAGTCTCCCCTGAGCGGCTGGAATCATCTGGGTTCACCGAATAAACACACCCCTACAATATATATATATATATATATATATATATATATAGTCATTAGAACTTGCAGAACATCACGGGATTTAAATCACGATGTTTCGGCGGTAATTTTTTTTCCAGTTCTCGTTATATATATATATATATATATATATATATATATATATATATATATATATATATATATATATATATATATATATATATATATATATATATATATATATATATATATATATATATATATATATATATAATACCGGAAGTGTGACGTAGGACGTGCTACGTCCACCGCTATGGACGAGGGTGGGGCTGGTGAACACTCTCAAGGTTCGCTTACACGCAAAACATAAATACCCACGAAAGCAGCAGATTGGACAGCCGTCGCCGTAGCTCAGTTGGTAAGAGCACCGGACGCGATATTCGGAGGTCGTGGGTTCGGATCCCACCGGCGGCATGGTTGTTTTTTCTGCTGGTTTATAAGTAATTTTCTTTAAAAAAAACAATTGATTGGCGTTAAAAATTAAGAAAATAGAAAAACATTCCCCTATGCACCTTGGTTTCGATGACTGTTGGCTTCCTTAATATATATATATATATATATATATATATATATATTTAAGAGAAGTGGGCACTTCTACAAAGACACTTTTATGTATCAACGTTTCGACCGTCGAAACGTTGATAAATAAAAGTGTCTTTGTAGAAGTGCCCACTTCTCTTAAATCTTTATTCTGCGGAGCCAACGCAACCTACGTTCGTAATATATATATATATATATATATATATATATATACGAGAGAGAGAGAGAGACAGAGGAGACAAAGCCTTCGCAAGGCGGCGCAGCAAGCGACGCCCCGTGAACCTCCTTATTCGGCCTGGCATGTAGGTGGAAGCCGACTAGCTTCTCTTAAGTCGGTGTACGTCTCCATACGCGGAGAAAACTCGTTTTGACGCAGTTGCGTATCGAATCGCTAAATAGACTGAGAGACGATGTTTAAGCTCCCGCATGAGTTTTTAAGCCTGTAGACCTGCGCAGCCATGTTTACTAAGCAGACGTAGGGAAAGGTCGCCTTTTGGTTTTCGTCAAGCCGATGTTGGTGTGTCTAGTAATTTACGCCAATTGATTTACGAAGTGAAAACTCAAATGAAAAGCTCCATCTCCCATACAAAAATACGGCAGGAATGCGCTTCACGCAAAACTTAGTGCTCAGCTCGGCTCGGTCTGCTTGCTCCCGCAGTGGGGGCTTGTGGACGTGCGCAGCAAATTTTTACTTTGCCTTTTTTGCGCTGGGTCTCAGTGGTTCTGGCTGGTGACCCTAAGGTCGCGTGATCGAATCTCGGCGCATTTCTATTTGGGTGAGACGCAAAAAAAAAACAGCTCTTTTCGTGACGTCCGTGAAGGTAATGGATCCACGGCGGTTAAAAATTGAACTGGGGCAAATCACTACACCGATACCCAGTGTCCGCATTCAGCTTTGGGCGTAACCTTCACGCCCCACTTCAGCTTTGCTCCGCTTCAATGGGGTATCACTTCAACCAGTGCAGGTTCCTCTTTCGCGATTTGTTGGGAGGTGAACAGAGTGCGGTCTATAGTGTGCGCAGCAGCAACGATACCGCTTTTATACGACGCAGCGCTAGTTAATGTGGTGAATGGTGTCGGGCAGTTTAGCCTTTACAGCTGTGTGTGCTGCTAATTAACACAGCGCTGAGCGAGCAAGTGCATATATTGAAAGGCACCCGGCGCGCTGTCGCCCTGGGTGACGGAATATTACCTGATGTGGTCGAAATTATTCCAAGGACGTCAATTTAGGTGCCCTTTCTCTCCTTTTCTTCACTCTGTCTTTCACCCCTTCTATCATGGCGTGATTAAGTTCTGCCCCGAGAAGTAGACATTACACTTTTGTTTAAAATCAATTCCAATTTTCATTATTTTACAACCACTATGTCGCCCTGCCTTATTGCACCGATGCTCCACCGGCATTAAATTATTCCTGTCAACGTACAGTCTACATTGACAACACACACTCCTTTAAGCGCATGCGTCGCCTGACGTAAGGTCACGACATACTCTTCCCCGCCTCTCATCAAAGCGGCGCCACTCCAGTCATAGCTGGCAAACGAACTCTCGCTAGACTCTTTACAAACTCCCTGCTGTATCCGGCGGTCCTCAAGCACTCTGACTCTTCTTCTGACGGCTGCTGCTGATTCTGTGGAGAGATGGCCGACACTTTTCACATGGTTTTGGTATGCAGGCAAAATCCTTCTTTCCCCATCATCCCTTACCCTAACCGAGAGGACTGGGAGGCGGCCCAACAGGGCCTGGTTCGGCGTACCTGCGCAGCGGTCAAGACTATAGTCAAGACCAACGGGATCCCGGAAATAGGGACTCCGCTTTGTATTGTAAGGGACGAGACCCACTAGGAGTCTCTCTCCAAGTACCTCTCTAAATATAGCCAGATAAATGCTTTTCGCCAACCACCACCACGCTGTAGCCGCCTGGCTTCTGCGTGCGCCGGCGAGGAAACGTGCGCAGTGGGCGTGAGCAGTAGGCGAACATGGTGAGTCGTCGCGGCGGCGCCGAGCCCGTGCAGTGCTGGCTGTAGAAATGCGCCGTCACGCAAACGGAACTTCACAATGGGTTCCTTATAGGCGCGTTCAAGACCTCCTTCTCCAACACGTCTGCCCGGCTAAAGCGGGGTGCATATCAAAAGAAAGATTTAGCATAACGCGAAAGGCAAGTGGCATCGCAGCTGTGTTGCACTGCGGCAGGTTTGGCGCACATTCGTCAGAGCCATCTGCGCATGTGAAGGTAGCTCCCAGCAGAAGCGGCCTGTGGTAGCGGAACGCGGAGCGCTCTATACTAAATCTCTCTAAAGAGGCTGACACCTCCCATGCTGCACTTTTAGAACCAATGCCTGGCAGTACGCTCGCTCACATCATCATTCCCAAAGGCTTAACCTATTCCGCAGCTTGATTCTTCTGCTGACAATATGAATTTAAAGAACAGCCCATTTCGAGTGAGCTGTTTCGATACTTCCATTTCACTTCTCCACTGCTGAAGCTATCGCAGTGCTTTGAAAGTTGCAACGCACGTGCATTTATCATAATGCTCCTGCTTCCAACGGCGGCAGTATTTTTTTTTCTGAGCATGA
Source organism: Amblyomma americanum (assembly GCF_052857255.1). Classification (NCBI taxonomy): domain Eukaryota; kingdom Metazoa; phylum Arthropoda; class Arachnida; order Ixodida; family Ixodidae; genus Amblyomma; species Amblyomma americanum. The sequence continues at coordinate 142,953,953 of NC_135502.1, read as the reverse complement.
GGCAGTTATTTTCGCATCAGCGTTCACTTTTTCGATGCGTCGGAGAAAACGGCAAGAACATTTTAGTTGCCTTCTGTTAGAAAACATAAAGAAGGCTGTTGACTGATTTCAGTCGCGCAAAGGCAACTTTCGGCGTCCTGGCTAACGGCTTTAATCTGTACATAGTGAGGCGAAGAACCCATTTGTTACTGGAATTTCACTCCACAGAAACCAGTCAGCAGGCTAGGAAAAACATTGTACCCATTATAAGACCAGTGGGCGCCCCGGTGGAATTATAGATCGATGGCGCTGCGCCTTGCAAATAGGAAGCAGATATTCAAAGCACAAGCGTGCCACTGCAGTGATAGTCAGAAATGCATGGCTGTCCATATTAAGGGTAAATTATTACATATGATTGGAACAAAGAGACAGTAACCCTAAGTATCGTAACTAGAAAACTAAATAAATGTGAGTGTCCGTGCAACAACGCTTCATAAAAGCGTCTTGGTCGCATACGCGGATTTCAGTGTCCGTGACTGGCTGGCATCTCTGGTTTCTTCGCTCGAACGATGAGCTAGTGGCATTCCTATTAGTTTAGTTGAATCGAGTGATTCTATTGCAGCATTGGATAATTATTCTTTGTGAACCTTACGCAATGTGGATTTGTCAAGTGTGCTTCGTTTTGCGCATTGTGTCCTTTCATAAAAACTATTTTTTATGCCCCTGTCTGCTTTATGTTTTGTTTGTCGGAAAGGCCATCCTGGTTGGCTCATAATATTGCCCTGCATTCGGAATAAATAAATAAATAAATAAATAAATAAATAAATAAATAAATAAATAAATAAATAAATAAATAAATAAATAAATAAACTGAAAATGTGAGCCAAGTAACTGAAGCTATTTTGATGTTGCTACCAGGTTGGCAGCATGAATGAGAGACAGGAACATACTTTTTAGAACGCACACATGCCTTCTATGCGAAGTACGTTGCTCGAAACTACTGCACGGCTTCTGTACGCGAAAAAAGAACGACAAATTACGAAATGAGACACGCGCACACGCTGCTTTTGCTTTGAAGCAAGTTGTCCGTCACTGGCTTGCACCTTAGCAAACAGTGTCCATGACTTGATACAACTATATGTATGTATTGCTGCCTTACTATTTTTATGCATACTATTGCTGTGAGATCGCACATTGCGAAGACAATTGACCGCGTGTCGAAACGTTGGCAAGCACACTGAGGTTCTCCCTTCCTTAAAAAAAAATTAAAGCCTGATGTTTATGCGTAGGGAACGATTTCAACATTGAATACACAGCTTAAAACTATTCCCTCATTATTTAGGGCCCATACAAGTTTGTTGGGCGCCTCGGCGAATTCGACTGCGTAGCGACGCGACACCCTCAAAGCGGCACCGAACACGCTCTGAAGTTGTGCGTATCGTCTGACTCCAAAGGTAAGGGACGCGCGGTAATGGACGAATATTATTCCTACCCTTATATGTTATCATGAGATATGCGTTATTATACGGGTACCATGCTTCGCTTGCATAAGCGTACAGAAGAGAATGCCATTTTTGGACGGTTTCAAAACGTGCGGTGCTACGGTAGCTCAGTCAGGGCTGGTGCGGTAAAAAAATAATAGATTAAGCAACACTGACAACCACAACAGGAGACGCAAAGGAGCACACCAATTTCATCCCCCTTTCTGCCCAGCCTGAAATTATTGCGTAGGTACGCTCAAGAAACGTTAAAATGAAATAAAAAAGACAAAAAATGCTCCCAGAAAGAGAGAACGAAGATGTACGTACACACGAAGGCACACACTAGCACACTAACGGGCAAACATGAGCGGTTAAGAGTAGTGCAGTAGTCCGATTAAGGCTGCTCAACACCCCTGACTGAGAGAGGGGAGTGAGGAGGGGAGAAAAGGCGCTTCGGGGGGCCAAAATAAACGATACCCTCCCGTGGAGCTCCCTCGATAAACTTCGTTATACACTAATCCCCTAAATGTGGCACTTTACCCCTCGAAATGGCGCCGCGTAACACCCTGCGACGCTTCTAGCAGCCATACTGTTACGTTGTCGAAAAAAAAGTCAGAAATTTAGAAGTAGGCGAGTATACGACGAGATAGAAACGAAAAGGGGGATCCTTCTGGTGTGAGCTGCACTTAAAGCGGGCCCGTGAGCGGAAAACCGGCCTCCTTGCAATCCGAGCACGTGGCGCCCATAGTGGCGGGAAAGTATTAAACGATGGGGGGTATAAAGCGCATTACATACAAAGAAAGAAGAATGAAAGCGATAATGTGTAGTGATGTGCGGTGCGCTGCAGGCACAAGCGGCCCGTGCCGAAGTCCTGCTCTTCCCCTTGGCGGGGAGTAGACGCAGCGGACACCTACCCCAAGACTGCCTTTCGAAGGCTTCGTTTGGCTCGACTTGGCTTGACTCGGCGGGCGCGGGGTCCCTCCGGCGTCGCGGAAGACGACGCGAGCTGCGGCCGCTATGCAAGGCATTGAACCGTGACCGACGAGGGGCGAGAGGTGCCTTTCCCTATAGATTTTCCCGAGTTCTGTTTCCTCTTCCCCACGTGTTGGGGACGACGACCGGGACGAGATGTGCCTTTGTCTCATGCCACTCGACTTCTTTTTTTTTTCATTTTTCTCCCAGAGCTCCTTCGCTTGAAAACAGCTGGAAGCGTACTGCTGAACGCCTTAAGCATCCCGCTCTTCAGCGTGGCGTCCTCAGCACACAGAGCTATAAACAAGTGAAAAAAAAGTAAATCCCCGAAAGGAAAGAAAAAAGAATCGCGAGGCTCTAAAGTAGGGAAAGCGCCGAAACATTGCGCCATTGGGAGTGGAGAAGCACGGGAGCGGCAAGAAAAGCAAAAAAGAAAGGTGGAAGCAGCCGCACGCAGCACGCGGTATGAATGCCGCCGGCTCACCAAGAGCAGACCTTGAGGCTGCCGTGTTTAATACGGGACAATCAGCGGACGTCAAAGCAGCAAAATGGAAGTTCGCTTTTTGTTTTGTTCTTCAATATGCATTTGTCGCATGTGGTGCGAAAGTAAGCGTGAAACAAGGGTGCCCCGGGCACGGTAAATCACACGGGGCCACACGCAAAAAAGTCTCGCGCATAAAGTAGTCGAACCCTAAACGCGCGCTTGCTTTCAGTTCGTGCATTTATCGCTTGCTTTTTCCCTTCCTTTTCGGGACACCTGGCTGAGATAGAAGGCAGGAGAAACGAAAGAAATCGAAACGTGATTTGAGCGCATCTAAAAGGCATCGTAGGAGGAAAAAATCGGCGTCATTTTTCTGCATTTATATATTTGGGGAAAAGGACTCACCCTCAAAGGGCCACGGAGGCGTGTTTAAAATTGAATCGTCCGCGCGACACGGAAGCTGCCGACAGAGGCGCGAGGACCAGCGCGCTGTGATGCAATTACCGTCAACGACAGCGAGTGCGCGGCGCCCGCGTAACACTAAACCGCGCGAGAGTCACACATTGACAGAGTCGAACAGAAGGGAGAGGCGACAAAAATAGAAAGAATGTAAGAATAAAATGATGCGTCCAGACGCGAACAATGGGGAGAAAGAGTCCGGCCGGAGCAACGAACAAAAGCGCGTTCCTGCTGACGAATGGCCGCTTCGGGAACGTCAGCAGTCGCTGCGACCGCGTTTCAATTTTTATCCTTTTGAAGCGGGACGCGCAGCGCTGTATTCAGAAGCGTCGGTTCGAAAGCTCCCCGCTCATGCAATATGCAAGCTGAAAAGGCGCCGGCCAGACAAAGTCACGCCCCCTTTCATGGGTGCAAAGTTTTGCCGACGCTGCATGCCTGCCTAGCACTGAGAACGGTGAGCGAAACTGTTGCCGAAGCAGAATTCAAAGTGCGGTGACACTTCGAGATGATGATCTTCCTTCTCCCACTGATGAGTCCTCGCGAATCGGCGGGCACTGCATGGGCTTGCCAGCGCGTGACGGCGGCTAAAGCTCAAGACAAGGTTCGCTGTCTAATGCATCTCCTCTAAGCTGTGAATAATAATAATAATAATAATAATAATAATAATAATAATAATAATAATAATAATAATAATAATAATAATTGGCTTTTGGGGAAAGGAAATGGCGTAGTATCTGTCTCGTATATCGTTGCACACCTGAACCGCGCCGTAAGGCAAGGGATAAAGGAGGGAGTGAAGCAATAAAGAAAAACAGAGGTGCCGTAGTGGAGGGCTCCGGAATCCATCCGGCCGCTGAGATAACTTCGAAGGAGGAACTAACCAGCCTAAACGCCGATTTTAGAAGGAGAGTAGAAGTAAAAGCGGCAATCTAGAGCTCGGCCATATGTAGAGATTTAGCTCTGTGATTTTCGAGGCGGAGGAAACTTGATACTCGTCTACAGCTGCGCAAAGCTTCTGCCACTCATGCTCAGTCAAAGGAAAGATGTTGAGGCTTCACACATTCCTCGAGTTTCAAAAAAAATAAAATTAGCGAGAATGACGTCTTGGTTGACCAACGGAAACCGACCAACACATATCGGAGCAGCGCCAGAGCAGTCAGAAACTCCTCGCCGGAGACAGCGAGCGTGCAATTCACTCGCATGCACCGTCCCGAGGACATGCGAGGAAAGTTCAGCAGGAAAGTTCAGCGGACTCCCGAGGAAAGTTCAGCGGACTCCCTCAGCGTTCACAGGGCCACCAATGTCACGCGGTAATGGCAGTAATCCGCTTAAGGTGCGCAGAAAGCTTTGCGTTGCTATCGAACGCGGAAAGCTCCTCTCGTTTCATTTTTCGGCATCCCTATCTGAACCCTTTTCGGAGACATCGAACTCGCCCATGGCGAAAAATCGTTTATATATTGCCGGGAACGGTTACCGGTGTTCAGGAGGCATGAGTCAGTGCTCGCTTGAGCGGCTGGGAGCAGTTCCGTTTATACGACGAGGTCGACGTGGTGACGGCGCGGTGGTAGTTAAGTTGAGTTGAGGTGTTGAATGCTACAGGTGGGGTTAGCCTTGCTTTATCTGCCGTCAATTGCTCCACCGTAGCGTCCCTTCTATATTAACAATGTCCTAAAGCCTGTCGCGGTGGGACTCAGTACTTACCTGCGTGTGTTTAAGAAGGGAGCGCCTCTCTTGAAACAGTAAAGGCTCGTGAAAGCCTTTACAGCCTGTTCAGGAACATTTGCTCGCAAACTCGTACTCATCTTTCCTTCTACAGCGGCATCGTTCCTCACGCTGCATTTCAGTTTTTCTTTTTTTACTGTTACGCGCCCATACAGTCCACATTGTGTTGAAATCGTGAGTTTTTTTTCGCGAAAGCGTTAAAGCTCCTGTTCGGCGGACAACCCCGCGTCGGCGTCGTTGTGAGTAGAAAATCCTAATCGCTCGAGACGATACTGACATAGAAAAGCAGTTCCGCTTGAAAGTTAAAAAGTTCGTCGAGCGGAATCGAACACTTCAGTTCCTGCCTAATAGTCGGTAGCGGTCACGCTCTGGGATTAACTCAGGTCATCAGCATCCTGCCCCCTCCCCCGCTTCCATTCACACAGACCCGAAAACAAAAGCGTATCCTGCGTACACGCACGCGACGCAATGCAAAGCGATTGCATCTTCCGAACAACCCGAGAACGCTGAGGGCATGGACTGCACTGCGCATGCAGCAAGAAAAAAGAAAGTGGTGCTGCGCAACTTAAAAAAAAAAAAAACAGAGCACCCTGCCGTCACACCTCCTCATTTGATGATAATAGCGAGAAGTACGACGTCTTTACATTTCGGTCGGACGCCAACGCCACTCGCGCCAGTCGCTCATTCACCATCACCCGCCTGACCTGCGATGGTATGTGCCCATGAGATATTCGCTGCTTGGATAGTCCGATTTGTCGTAGCCCGGCCAGAACTCTCGCTATAAATCAGAATTGCACGCCATAGAGTAGTACATTATGCGTCGTCCAATATCAGGGTGAACACGTGAGCGCATGGCCACACTCCTCTGAGCGCCAGTGCTTCCGATAAAAGCAGGCATCGGAGCTACAAGACGCTGTCGCAGAGGAACCTGGAGGTGCACGGTGCTTCACGTCGTCCGGCGCCTCGCTTTGACGCACGGTCATGACGAACTCACTCTGTCGCGCTCCGACAAGAACAGCCAAGCGCTCGCGTGTTCACTCCACCAGTGAAGGATCCCGTACGTCAAATGGCGCATGTATGCCTCCTCACATGATGCCGCTTAGCTTGCGGCTCCCGTTCTGGCATACCTGCTGTGTTACTGCGACATTCGGGCACACAGCGCAATGAAAAAGGTGCCCGCGCTGCGCATAGCGTCAGCTGCCGTAGAATCGGCGAGCGAACCCATGAGCGAAAATGCAAAGCAGACTGTGAGGGTCTTGATGTACTGTCACAATCGATTTGAACGCTTTCAGGCAAGATTCAGATAGTATAGAAAGCGATGTATAATTGTAAATTTGGAACAAACGTCGCAAAAGGACACGTGAGAGTTATGAAAGGCGCCTTATAGTGGCGGGCCTCGATGTCATTTAGACAACTTGGGGTGCTGTAACGACCGCTCACATCGCACAGCATGCACTGGGGTTTTCTCATTTGGGCTCCATTGAAATGCGGCCGGGATTCGATCCGAGGACCTAGAGACTAGCAACCGGACTCCAAAGACACTGGGGCACCGAAGCGGGATTACAGTTCCAAATCCTTATTGCACAGCGCAACGTGAGAGAGCGAGGAGTCCGACACTAAAAGAATACTAAGAGAATGCGCAGTGAATGAGTACGCTGGATTGCGTGTTTGTGGTTGCTGCCACATTGACCCTTCGAATGCAGCGGCGGCTGAACCCAGGGAGGCGAGTTGGGGCCCTCCCTTCCCGATGCAGCACTGTACGCGGTCCTCAACTCGGGAGCCGCATCGAATACGGGCAAAGGGAGGCAAATGTCCAACCCACGCATGCCTACCTAATCCGCTCCCATATCTCTGCGGCTAAGCGAATGGTCGGTTGCAAACTTCTCGCATTTCCGTCATTTAGGTGTCGATTTCCTCCCGCGCATGGCTCGCATTTCTAGCCCTTATCTTTTGTCTTCTGTGCATCCCCCGCGGCCTCACCCTTCCCATGAGTAAAATAACCACGATTGCACACTTACGGGATCCGCTCAGCCACCGAGACGTACAGGCGTCGCCCTTATCCGGTCGTTTAACTGCACTGTCGCTTCTCTTTGCGTTCTTCCTTTTAATTTTTCTTCTCCAAAGATAGCGGCGAACCGGACTCCGGTATTCGCACGCACGCACTGACGCACGCAGAGTAGGACTGCCATTGAAGGCTGCGCGTCGGCGGGCAACCCCCTGCAGCTACGCGGTGGAATCGCATTTATTATTTATAATGTCAAGGACTCCTTTTCTTGTTCTGCGCTCAGGCTTCTCCAGCCTTCTTTTCTACTCTGATTTTTTTTTCATTTCACAAAACCACACTCTATTATTCTTTTTTCTTCGACATTTTACACCCAGCCTGCCTCGCCTGTTCTGCGAGTTTATTCGGGCGCAACCCTCGCGCCCCCACCCGCTGCATTTATCACTTACGCGTTGATACTTCCCGACGCGAGGGCTATTCTCTGTCTGCGCTGGAGGAGGAAGCGTGCGAAGCGAGGGAGTTTGCACACGCTTGTATGTGTGCGATGCCCAGAAGGAAGAAGAGACGGGGCTGCTCGTCGTTTTCGCAGCGTGCCCGGTTTATTGCGGTGCTTCGCGGCTCTCCGCGTGTGTTATGCCGTGTTGGTGGCATCGTGCTTCGCGCCCCCCTTTGAAGCCGCGATAAGGACCCCCGCTTAAGGCTCCAAAGCGGCTGCCCTCGTTACCCGCACAGTCCGCGCACTTGAATTTTCCGTTTTTAGAATGCAAACTGCCTTAAACGCGCGCTCTGTGAGGCCTCTCTCGCGCGATCTGCACGGCGAAAAGCCCCCTGGCGCGGAAAGAGACGCGAGAGTGAACGGGTGTCGGCTTGAAGAGCAGAACCCGCGTGAACACTGGTTTTCTTGGGCTGCCGCTGAGCGCCATCGTTGCTGCGGAGACTGTCGTGCAGCTGCTGTTCACTCTCGAAGGGGGGGGGGGGGGGGGGGAGATAAGAAACGACACTCCGGGATTTGTCGAGTCACTTTATTCCCCCATCTTAGCTCCGTTTACTCAGATATTTCAATTACGCCCATTGCGTAATGCTTTAAGGTTCTTCAAGTGCTTGCTATCAAATAAGGAAACCACTTATAATATAATAGCAAACAAAGCGATAGCATTTGTGATTCAACATCCATTCCAGGCTCAGGAATTTTCTTTCAGCCTTCCAGCTTATCGCAGTTGGATGGCATTTGTGAAGAAGCGTTGCAGTACTGACGTCTTAACCGCTTTTTTGAACATGAATGTCCTTGTAAACGTTCTTGAAGGTCCTTGTAAAGCGAAATGTCAGTCAGCAATCAGGTATTGATGTCTGGGGTACACCGCTGCTTCACAAATGCAATGAAGCTGCGATAAGCTGCAGGGTGGAAAGTGAATTCCCAAGGCCAATGCCAAACTGCGTGTTGCATCGCAAGACTAGCAGTTTGTTTAATATTTATCGAATATTTATTTAATAACAAGAGCTAGTAAAAGAATGAAAACACACAAGTGTGTTTGGAAACTACGAAAGAGGATTACAACGCGTAAATTAAGGTTCATCCTCCGAAGGGCCGTCATGGCATCGCGGATAGCAGTCAAAAGCATTGCACAGCAGTCATAGTGTCAACGGAAACCAAGGCGATAGATTGCTCATGCCGGAATGCAGACAAGCGAGGAAGAAAAGAAATTTAACGAACCTCGACATGGAAGCTGAAAAAATGAACCAAGGCGCTACATCTTTTATATTACATATCTTATCGCATCTTAGTAAAGGCTATCATAAACAGCATACGAAAAGACAAAGAGCCCCACGACCAGAAAAAAAATTCTTTTATTTTAAAATACGCTGGACATCACAAACTAAGCGCTAAAAGGAGTGTGAGCACTCGACTGTGACACAAAATTGAAACAGCGGGATGCCTGCGAATACAGTGTGCCCCTTGTATCGAGTAAATGCGGTACTCCTCAGCGCAGAGAGTGGGATGTTCTCGTTTCAAGAAGTACCGAGCGCCGCACTTGGCGTGTGAAAAATACACTGGCTGCGTATCGACGCACCTCGAACAACGCCGCGGTCGTGATCGGTGGCGGCGGCGGCGGTGGGTGCCCCGAAATAGCTGCTCGGAGAGGGCCACACGTGCGGGAGAGGGGCGTAATGAGAGTTCGTTAAAGCCGCCCCCCCCCCCCCCCCCCCCCGCCGCCACCCGCTTTCCCCTGTCTAGGCCTCCTGTTCTTCGAAGATGATGAGTCGCGATAAATGGCATCGTTAAATAGGCGCGCGTTGAGCGGCGGCGCCCAGATTTACGCATTGTGTGTGTGCATGTGTGTGGACGTCCCCACACGTGCGATGACGTCGTGGTGTCGCTAAAGGTGTTACGCTCAAAAATAGCACCCCATTTACGTCGCCTTCCTTCTCCACCTTCGCTGCAGGGAGCATGACGATGGAGACGACCACGCCAGCGCTGCCAATGGAGTGCAACCCTCTCCTCATGGGACGCCTCCCCGCGAGAAGACGCCGCCATGCCGCCACTGAAGTGATTGTCTCCGCCTCCGGAAGGAGGCGCCTCACGCGCTGCGCGGTTAGAGGCATGGTTCCGGGAATTGCCGAAGCCGACGTTGGTCGTGGAGTGAGGGATTGAGAACTTGATTTTATTTTGGCTATTGCGGAGCTCTTGATCATACCTGTTATGAAACTATGAATGGCAGTGAAATGAAGTGCATGGCAGTGTAGCCTAGTCTTTCGGTTCCACGGCGAAAAAATTGGGTTGATGATCGATTTTGATGTTTTGAATAAAAAAAAGATTGGGTTTGTGGTTTAGTATTGCTAAGCGTGAAATATTGTGCAAAATCGCAGCTTTTTGCACAGTACCACCGCCACGTTCCTGGAGGCGCGATTTAGGTGTCCACTGATCTAGGGATAACATGTTCTTAACTACCATCCCTAGAACTTCCAGATGCGTACATAATGCACTTCCCGTGGCCTTTCAAGTTAGGCAGCATGACTGCTGTGCGCTAGAGAAACCCCTCACGTCCGGATATGAAACGGTGGTAGATGTTCGATGTGCTGCACTTTACACTTGTTCTGAGTTTTATGCTTGTTTTTTTTTTTACAGCAGAGCTTGCAGTACTAACGTTTGTATTTTTTTTCGATTGGTAGTGAATATGTTTAATGCTGGGAATAACAGCGCTGAGACGAGGGACACAGAAAGAAGAAGACAACAGGAGCGGCGCTGACTAACAACTGAACGTTTATGAGAAAAAACATGCAATATAAACGCCTTTGACAACCACGGGCGCGTGCGCAACACCAAAAGCCACAGTGATACACATCAGTCACTTGAATCCAGATAAATTAATTCACAGTCATGAACGGTTAGAGAGTGGGTTCTTACGCATGAGTCAGTTGTTAGTCCCTCGTCTCAGCGCTGTTATTCCCAGCAGTATGTACCAACTCGCTCAACTCTCCGTTATATTGAAATATGTTTAATGGGTGAAAAAGGGGCGTGGCTTTCCTTGACATTATCGTAAACAAAAATCTGCTTGCGCATTTAGTGAAATATCTTGGCAGCATGTTGCAAAACCCTAAAGCACGAATTAAAGCACTCTCATTGTTTAAAAATCAAGCGTACTGCATAAAATACAACCTGAACGGCAAAACGAGACACGCGCGAGAACGCGCTGATGTCACGGGCCTCCGAGACAAAGTTTCTCAATTGTAACTGAAAGCTGACCATTCCACATAGTTGTGTAACTCACCACTACTACTCTGACAAAAAAAGACACCATAAGAACCGACAAAAGTGCTCTGTCCCGCGTTTCGTCTTTCAGGAGCGCGCGAAGAAACGGACGCCATGATGGGGGCCGGCTGACTACGTCCGGTAAATTTTGTTTTTCACGTCACCTCCTCGCGTTAGAAATTGGAGAGCATGACTAAAGCGAAAGAAATGATGTTATAGGATAGCAAACTAAATGGCGCAGCTTGTCCAGCAGCGCCGTTCTGAATTTTTGGCGGCAGGTTTAAAACGTCGCTCTTATATGAATGATTGCCTATGGTGCAGTAAGGAAAGAGTTCGCGGTGTTATAAATCGGTTCATAAATTCGTCATTTTCTTTAAATACATTTTTAATCCTACCCTTCTAACTTTATATCGTCTCTTTGCTTTTGAGCCACCAGTCTTCCAATCTGTTTTTGCTAACTTCCAACGCAGATTCACTAGCATGAATCTAGGGTGCCTCAATGCCAGCGCCGCCGGGGTGGAGACAACTTCAGCGGCGCCGCCATATTGAATCACACGGGATCAGCGGCGCTAGCGTCTGTAACGGCGCCGTTCATGCCCTCGGCGCGCTTCAAAGTGGTTTAACTTGAATGGCCTTTTGCAGCGAGAGCTACACTGGGCTACCAGTCGTGCATATCGCTGTACATGGGAGAGGCCAGTTGATTCAATATGGCGGCGCCGCTTAAGTTGTCTCCACCCGGGAACGGCGGTGCTGGCATTGGGGCACCCTACATGAATCTGCGGTCGGGCGCTGCCTATGGTCTGGAAAGCGAGCTGTTGCTACCACCGTACAGTTTCTGTTTTTACAATACTCAAATTTTCGGCTCCGCAGAGCAGTTTGTGTGAAACTCTGCAGCAGACGAGACAGTCTACTAAAATCACCACTTTGCCTCAATCAGATCGCTAGATTTCGATACCCGCTTTTAATGCCAAATTTTGTCACTTCTATTACAAAAGAATGGCGGCTAGAGTTTTATTGCTTAATGATGCAACTCTGTTGTTTATAGGAAACTTACGTCGTAAGTCGGACACTGCGCTCGACGCAGGTGAGGCAGACACAAGCTGACAAGCTTGAAGAATGGCCGTTTATTTGCAGTGCACGTCGAAATATAAAGACAAGGAAGGAGGGGAAGGGAGACATGTAAGAAAACCTAAGATAGGCAACCAAATTGGCACGTGTAGCCATCGACTCCATCTGAGAACTGATAAGAAGTACACTGCAGTTATAACATTTCTCCAGCAATAATACTGGAGACGCTGCACAGGGCTACGCTCTCGTGTTGAGCATCGGAGTTCCGTGGCCACCGTAGGTTCATTGTTTCTCTCTTGTGCGTCCAGGGGTTAGTGTGATGACTCCCTTTGTGGTGGTGACGTTTCACGCGTTTCGGCTTTTGCCTTTGGTCCTGCTCCGGGAGTTTCTTGCGGAGTTCTTGAGATGGACGAGCTTTCACTTTCCCTGTGGCCTTGGGTACCCGTTGGGTCTTTCCTTGTGTGAACTTGATCAACGTGTCGTCGAACGAGGCCCTCAGGCGCTTCCACTGTCACCATCTTAGCTCCGTCTGCTGACTTTACCGTGTCCGTCTTCCATTTATCACCCTTACCAAAGTTACGGACGTAAGCATTTGTCTGGTACAAGGGTCCAGTCATCCGATGCTCCCGATCTTCCTGCAACCAAACGAGGAAGACATATGTGTCGAGGCGGGGCCGGATTTCGTAGCCAAGATGAAGTTCTGAAGTAGATTTGCCCGAGGCAAGGGGTGTTCTTCTGTAGTTGAAAAGTAGTCTGCAAAGGCAATCTTCTAATCTGCCCGGGTTCATCTTCTTCACCCCATTTTTAAAAGTTCGGAAAGCTCTCTCTGCTAGGCCATTCGACTGCGGATGAAACGCAGCTGTGCGCAGGCGGGTTATGTTATTGTTATTCGCAAAATCAGTACATTCTTGGCTAGTGAATTGCGTCCCATTATCTGAAACAATGGTGCGAGGAATGCGGAACCTGATTAAGAAGCTGCGCAGGCAAGTAATAGTCGAAGATGCGGTCGCCTGTTTCATTGGTACGGCCTCAATCCATTTGCTGTGAGCATCTACGAGAACAAGGATCATGTTTCCTTTGATTGGCCCCGCAAAATTTATATGCATTCTCGACCAGTTTTCCTGGCAGGTCGGCCACTTATACGTGGGGGAGCAGATACCGGCATTGGTCGATTTTGGATGCAGCTTGTGCACTCCTCTGACAGTTGTTCTATGTCGTGCTCCATTCCTGGCCACCAGAAAGCTTACCGAGCGATTGATTTCATCGCCGATGATCCTTGATGTGTCTCGTGTAACATGTGCAACATTCTACGTTGCGCGTTAACTGGAATGACAACTCTACGGCCCCGAATACAGCAAACCGTGGGCCAATGACAGTTCCAGTCTGCGGTCGTAAAAGGGGAGTAAGCTCCGTTCTAATGCTTTAGAGCTCGGAGGCCACCCGTCTCTTGTGTACTTCACGACCTCTGAAAGTACTGCGTCACCTGCCGTCAGCGCCTGCAGTTCTTCCACCGAGACCGCCCCCTCCTGGACACATGCGAGTGCCAGAACGTAGACAGGTGGCTCCCCCTCCATGGTTGGCTGCGAAGTTTCTGGTGGCAACCTTCTGAGAGCGTCTCACTTCAGGAGCTGCTTGCCTGGAGAATACTGTAACTTGTAGCGAAATCCTCCCAAATACAGCCCCCAGCGCTGTATGCGAGCAGCAACCAGAGGCGCAGTGGGCCGATCCGGTCTCGGCAGGCCCAGTGGCGGCTGGTGATCTGTGACCAGGATGAATTCTCGGCCTAGAAGGTAATCACGAAACTTCATTACTCCAAAAACGAGGTCCAATGCTTCATGTTCAAGTTGCGAATAGTTTTTTTCTGCTTTTGACAATGTCCTTAACGAAATCCAATCGGCTTGTTGATGTTCTCTTTCGTGTGAAAAAGCACTGCGCCGATTAATTTTTGCGATGCGTCGCACTCTAGTTTCAGCGGTTGTAAAGGGTCGAAATGAACCGAAATCCCTGCTTGCTGCGAACACCGTTTTGCTTTATCGAAAGCCGTTTGTTGCTCTTCTTCCCAGAGCCAATGTCTGTTCTTTTCCAGCAGCCGATACAATCGAGCGAGCAGAGACGATATGTTCGGCAAAAATTTTGAGTTGAAAGAAATCATGCCAAGAAAAGAACGAAGCTCAGCTACATTTTTCGGGCTAGGGGATTCTGTGATGGCTTCGACATTCTTTTCTATTGTATGCAACCATTGCTGATCGATTCGATGGCCGAGATATGTAACGGACGCTTGCAAAATTTGCATTTGTCGAGGCGCAGTTTAATACCACTCTCGCGGAAACGCTGCAGAATGCCTTTTAGCACGTCGTCACTTCCTGCTCTTTCGGACACCAGGACATCGTCCAGATAAGCTCGCGCGCCTGATAAGCCTTGTAGAACTGTTTCCATTCTGCGTTGAAAAATGGCTGGCGCAGAGGCAATGCCGAAAGGTAATCTGTTGTAGCAGAAAAGATCTTTATGCGTATTAATCACGTATAACTGGCTAGATTCCTAATCGAGAGGGACTTGGTTATATGCGTCACGTAAATCCAGTGTGTTGAAATGTTTTTCACCGCTTAAGGACGCGAACATGTCATTGCAATGATTACTCGCAACGGGTACTGCTTCAGCTCACATGCATAATTTAAAGTGACTTTGAAGTCGCCGCAGATCCTAACGGTGCCGTCCTTCTTAAGGACGAATACAATGGGAGTAGCCGACTTGGAATTCGGCACTGCTGACAAGACGCCTAATGCCACGGGCCTATCAAGCTCTTCAGACACCTTGTCGCGTAGAGGAAAGGGAATCGATCGGGCATTACAGAACTTGGGCGTGGCTCCCTCCTTCAGCTGCAGGTGTGCCGTGGGTCCTTTGATGAGACCCAGATCCGAGCTGAAAACATCAGGAAACTCGGCGAACACGTCAGCAGTGACCTGCGTGGTGGTAGACGGCTTTGCGGTCAGCGGCTTCGCTGAGAAGCTTAAGTCCCAACTCGATGAGCACACCCTACGCGTACGCGTAGAGCGCCTGCGCGCCCAGCTCCGCGTCGCGACGGGCGTCGCAAGTGGTGCGCATCTCCATAGCCTGTCGCTGACTCGCGCTCGTGCGCGCACTAGCACGTTGTTGCTAGACCTCATAGATTGGAACTGGCCGAAACACCTAGACAACCACTTGAAGTCTTTAGCTTTCGAAAGTAGCAAGGCAAGTTATGCAATATATAAACTGAACTGCAGTTTTTATAGTAGCTTTTCATACTAGCAGGCACGTATTTCCGTGCAGTTTTCTCTGGTGTTTATTATAACCAGAAGCATCATCGCCATAGCATTTCATGGACGCCATTTCCCGCCAGCTCGTCAGTATTGCGAGCATTGTCGGTGTTGCTCATATTTGTGCCGCAGTCATGCCAGCAGTGTGCGCACGAAAGCAACGAAATGGACGTGTACTGCGTCTGATTCGAACAGTACTTGTTCTCATTCTCAGAAAGAGGCAGAATCAGCGCCAGCGGAGATGGCCACGCTGGTGGCCACACTGTTTGTGGTGCGCAAGGAAGAAGGCCTCTATCACACAGCGCTAAGTTGTTTCGTTCCTTTGAGAGAGTATAGCGTCAGTGTGGAGTTGAGCTGCAGTCATGTTCCATTTGGATGGAATACTAGACACACAGTAGCTAGAAAACTTGAAATGATCTTTGGCGCCCACTGTCGTTCATTCGTTTCGCTCTTGACTGCGCGGAGCTGCGCCGATGCCGTAAACTCCGATGTTCTCCGTCGCCAATAAAGGGCACATAAATTACAAAAGAATTTCACGTCACATTACCCGATCACTGGCAAGTGTCGAGTAAGCGTGGTTTTCAAAAAACCGTGGCTACACTCTGTATGCTCAGGTGATCATCATTATTACAAAGCAGAGCCGAGAGAATCGGTGGCTGTGAAAATTTGGGTGCTTCTGCGCTGCTCTGGCAGAAGCGCGGCGCCTACGTCTCGGAGATCGAACTAAGGCTGGCGAAGTAAGAGAGCTGCGTCAACCTCTCCAAGATCCAGCTTTGAACACCATGTTAAAACCTCACCTGTCTTAAATGATATGCACATAATAAGACTTCTTATTTAAGTCTAAGAAACACCCCGCAATAGTTGTGCTTTAATAGCGCATCAACAAGTGTTGTAATCATGCTGTCTGGTTTTTGCTTATTGTCCTAATAGTTTGCATATTTTCTTGAAATATGCGCCGCATGCGTCAATGAGACCATGATATGTTCTACAAGTTCTTCCGGAGGGCCCCACAGCTATTTGATGAAGTGCTCGAATTGGTTTCCCAACATTCCACATGACAACAGGTTGTGAGAGAGCCCCTGGAGCCAGGCGAGCGACTGGCAATGAATTTAAGGTTTGTAGTACTTGAATTTCCTTTGCTAGAAGTGTCGTTTTGGCAAATAGTGATCTGTTAGTGTGGTGAGAGGGACATTTGTACCCTTTTAACCTTTTAATGGTCCTCTGAAAACAAAAAAAAAATGAATCAGTTAGCGATACTGGAGCACAGAGTTTTCCTTAGTTAAGCTAATAAGAGTTAGGTTGCTAGGTGCTTAAAAAGTTTTGAAAAATTTGAAAACAAAACAGTGTTGCCCAGGGACAAAAGCACCAAGGCACAGTTAAATGAACAGGAAAAAATGCAATAATTAAGACATGGCAGGAACGGCTGGGAACTTTTAACAAGGAAGGCTGATGACACAGGAAAGCCAGGGTACAGCAGCTGGAAACTAAAAAAGCGGAAAACAACACAGGAAAAAAAAAGCCCAGAAAAGTAGCAATATGACAAAAGTAATAGGACGTTACTGTAGATAAACGCTGTAATGACTAAGAAGCAATGCAGCATTTGTGAGAAGACAGCAGTGAGTCAGAGACAAAGGGAAGAGAAGGTAAGAGATGAAAGGAGTAGCAGACAAGCAGTTAATAAAAGAGATGTACACGCTGCAGGCAGGAGAGCTGAGATGTAAATAAATGATATAAGTGTTGAGAATGCAAGAAAATGGACGCTTCAAGCAATGAAAAAAGAGACAGAACAGACATACTTTAGAGGCAAAACAGCAATTGTCTTTACGCAGGAAGGAATGGCTAGAACAGCGCAGTGTTGAGAAAAAAGCAAACGTGCATAACACACTATAGCACTGTGTCGTCTTTCCCAGGAGCAAAACAATGGTAAAAAAAATAACAAAGAGGTGAGGGCAACTTTAATGATGTAGGGGAAAAAAGGAACAGTCATGTAGGTTCACACGGTGCTGTCATGTCGGTTGTAGTGGAAAATTTGAATGCTTAAATATGCTCTGCTTCTAATCTAGCACTGCCAGAATCTGGAAGCTTCACACAGTGAAAGCGCTTGGCCTCACGTACCTCTAGAAAAGCTGGTTATGAAACTAGGACACTCACACAGTGATCAAATACAAGTGAACCCGGAGTTGCAAGGTCAGACTTCTTCATGGATTGATTCTCTCCCTCTGGCTTGCAGCTATCTGGCTTCAGGGCAAGACATCTGCTACGTTGCACTTGCATACCGTGTGGGGATAGAGACTGCAAGGCGCTGCATCCACGCAACATGTCGGGCCACCTGGACACGACTGAAAGATCTTTTCATGCGGGTGAGTTGAGTTTCCCCTTCCAGTGGCGATGAGAGGAAACTACTTGATGATGAAATCGGGGTTTCTTGATGACCTGGTGGTTCTACTCGCAAACATTCACATTACTCAAGGAAAGGAGAAGGTTAGCTATTTATTTACAACATAGGTAAAAAAACGAGAAGAAACAAAGCAAGGGAAAAACTATTTACATGACTAAATCGTGGATCAGATGAATTCAGCCCCCGCTCAACCTAGAGCGCTTGGTTTTAAACCCTCTGTCTCCGCCCTTAGCGGGGCAGCAACCAATAAGATAACAAACGACCCATCTCGCCAATCAGTGGTTAGGGAAAGGAAAATAAGGTCCGCCCACTGATCAGAGATTGGGGAAAAAGTTCTGATTAAAACATTTGGGAAGGAGGTTTCAAATAACCACACAAACAACACAAATGCGACTTCCGTTCCCCACGCCACCCACGGCACCACAGATGCTAGAAACATGTGCCGACGAGGCGATGACTCAGGTTGTTGACAGCAACAAAGAGAACACAGTCATTAAGGGAATAATCCGTTTCCTGGTCACCCAGCACTCTGTCCCCACCCAGCTGTATCTATCCCGCATCGCCGAATTCTCGTCACCCCTTGACGATGCATACCTGTCGACAGCTGTATCTGGTTAGGCTTTTTCAAGGCGGATTATGCCCGAGGCGGCGCGGGTAAACAAGGACGTCCGCTGCAAGACGGAGGAAGTAGGGACCAGACGGATCCCTTTGATGCGGCACGCGGCGCCGACACTGGCGCGGCCTTTCTCAGTCCGCCCACGAACGGGAGGCCAGGACGGGACGGGTCCTTTTGTTGGCGACTTCCCACCCCACTCGAGCGGCCTTCCTTGCGAACACAAGACCAACGAGTTCGCGGAAAGGTCAGCGAACTCCACAGGGTGAGGTGGACATTTGCAGCAAAATTTGTCACTCATTGCATTTCCTTTCAGGTGCTGGATGGTGAAACTGATGCATGATTTCATTAATGTGTGCCCACTCCGCTATGAGGGTCAGTGTTGTTGGTCTCTTAGTGATGTGCTGTCTAATGTGGCAATCTTTCATGTTCCGATCTTCATGGCGGCTTTCCGAGAGGGTCTAGTGCTCACTGTTTGCTAGTTATCTGTACCCTAGTTTCACTGTCCCAGTTTACAACCAGCCAATCCAAAACTGTTTCCTTTAACTTATTTACTACTATATGATTGCACTGCTACCAGTATGCACACAGATGAAGTACATGGCAATTTTAAATGTTTTACATTATGTACACTACTAGAAAATATTAGGTATGGAAGTCATAAAAGGTGCAGATAGGTTTGTGCTTCAAAAGGAACTTTTATATGTGAAAGAGGAGTTGAGTGTGAAAATAACTGTTAGAAACCTAACAGCTGCCATGTTTGTCACACTGCACGAAAGAACATAAATTTAACAGGAGGAGTTACAGAAAAATCACATTGCTCATATCTGTTATTGGATGCTGGCTTCTTGGCACCCGACACATTGCATGATTGCCACTTTCCACCTTACAAGAGTGCTCCTGACTGCTTCCAGACACCTACGAAGGCAGAATGGGAGCAGATTGCCCAGGATTTTGCCTCGCGTTGGCAGTTTCTAAACTGCTTGGGAGCGTTCGACGGGAAGCACGTGGCCATCATGTGCCCTCCCATTTCCGGGAGCAGGTACTACAACTACAAGGTAAAACTGCACATGATCAGTAGATTGTTTCGACATGAAGGCTGTTTAATGACAAGGCTCCGCTTGTCTTGACAAAGCAAGTCCGTGCTGCTTTATCTGTGGTATGTTCATCTGATAAGACCTACTTTGCAGTGTGTTGTCAGGCGGTGTAATGACATGTAGCAATATTAAGAGAAATTGATGTACGAACGGGTTTGCGCACCACCAAAAAGGTATGTGCCGTCTTAGGCAAAACATCTTCATGGGACCTTGTTTCCCATATGCAAACAGGTACCAAAACGCTGAATTTACTTATTCGTCCGTAGAGTGACCATCAAACACTCAACATAATATGCAAAGTGATCCATTTTACTCACTGAAGTAGAAACGAAACACTGACACAAATTTTGTAGCTTATGAGAAATACAATGTTGAACTTATTCACCGATGTATTACTCATGCATGAACTCAAACAAGCTTAGACATTTTGCGCAAATCCTGGCTTTTCTTTTCATTCTTAGCCTTTAGCTGCCGGCAGTGTTGGTGCCTGCGCAGACAAACGTAGCAGTTCAACAACTTGATCAAAATATTGTCTTTGCGAAGATTTCCGGGGAAAGGAAATTCAGAAGGCACCAGCACATTATCCGTACTCTTACCATATGCATCCCTCTGGTCTCAAACTCACTCTTGCTCAGTATGTCTGAAAAGCTGGAAAAGGTGTGTATTTGGATGCGTTAGCCTCCCTCTCGTCTTGCAGTTAGCAAGCTCAGCTTCTGCTGCTTTTGAGATGCCTTTGTGTCCTTTAAGTGCTTCTTTGCAAAAATTGCACTGTGTTTGATTGACTTGCTTCCTTGTTACGAATTCAGTAACATAATAAATAATACAGTCAACAACCGTTGCATTGCAGTAATCGTGCTCAAATACTTTGTAACGGCGCTGGCATCGCCAGTGGCGCTGATGAAGAAGATCTCGCTCGCACCACACAGAACGCTTTCGGCAACCGTCCTGGCCAGCAACGTAGACAGCCCGCTCCACAGGCTCACCAGCCGCGGTTAGCCGGGACCTCAAATAACAAACTTGAGACAGATCGGGGTGTAGTTTGAGGCAGCTGGTGGAGAATGTTGGCAAGAGACCGACGCGTGCTTGCGTGGCACTTGCCGAACCATGGGTGGGGCACATGCGGTGGCGGCGATAGTGGAGATACCGGTGTGGGGAGGGGCGGAGACGGAGGAACGGGCGGAGGGAAAGCCGATGCAGCTATAAAGGGCGATTCGGCCAGTGGTCTTGAGTTGCGTGGCGGCGCTGCTTCTGAGTCCGGAACAGGAGTGCACAGAGTCGGCGGGAGCTCCAAGCCAAAATATGCCGTCAGGCCCTTCTTGAAATCGGCGTATATGTCGGGGCCAGGAGGCGGCAACCGCATCTGTGCCAGGAGACCGGGTGGGAGTTCGCTGCTGGCATGCTGATAGCGCAGCAGCTGGGTGGACACGTTGTTGACATGAAAGTGCGAGTCCAGCAGCGCCAACCACAAAACGGGGTCTCTGGCATAAATATGGGGCTGGCCGGGCAGACGAGGAAGGAAGGAGCGCTGATAGGGCTGGGGGAGCTCAACACGTGTGATGGTAGGCGCGGACATGACGGCGAGAAGGAACTGCCGAAGGCCGGGTGCGAACAGCGAGCGTGCAGCGGGAAGGCCAAGTGGAGGGACATGCTGGGCAGGAGCGCAGAGCCGGTGGGAGCGGCGTTGTGTGTGTCGGGGCTGTCGTCCGGTGCCACCAGATCTGGTAGGCGATCCACATTTATTGGAGTCCCGGTAGCCGCGTCTGGTGAGCCGGCGGAGCGGGCTGTCGACGTTGGTGGCCAGGCCGGTTGTTGTTGCTGTTGTTAGCCTATCAAAAGATGGCACATTCCCACACTGGGGGATCGGCCAAGAATCGGGTGACTATTCACCTGAACGCAGTTAATAAAAAGGAAAAGCACGTGGGAGCGCAACACCGGTGAATTCTTCTTCATGAACAGAAAAGGGATGAGAGTTTTGATTTCAAAATTATAATAATAATATTAATAAAGGGGGGATTAAATAATAATGTTTAAGTCAAAATGTAATAAATTATAGAAAAGAAAATTTTGGAAGACTTAGCAAGGCAGTCGGTGAAATTCTATCAGGAAATTTAGAACAGCGGTACAAACAGATCTATGGCTGAACCCAAATGTGGTGGCGCCAAATGATAGCAAGAGCGGGCTGCTCAAACTAAGGCAAAGATGCTGTAAGGGCTCCTCCAGCAACCTTTTTCTCAGAGAGTTGAATCAGCGACAATACAGCCAAAAATGTTCTATAGATTCAGGCTGACGGCAAAATGCACAAAAGGAGAGAGCGCCAAACCCGACTTGTGTAAAAAGAAATTTAGAGGGGGGATGCGGCAGCGCAGCCTCGTCAGTGATACTTCAAGCTGCCGAGGCAACAAATTTTCCTGTTCCAATAATATTTAAGGTGCTCATAATCCGCCGATGTTAAAAGTGTTGTGTCTTGCGGGCTTAAAAACGCAAGTCGCCGAAATCTAGATGTTGTAATGTAGGCTGTAGCCGTGATGATTGGCAACACGGGGCCGCTGAGGGAAGCCTTTGCGAGATTGTCAGCAATCTCATTTACTGCCACACTGCTGTAACTGGGAACCCAAACTAAATGAACAAGGCTCAAATGCGAAGGAAGTAGAGATAAGAAAGTTGTTAAAATGGGACCGCAAACATGTGCAGCGAGGGACGAACACAAAGATAAAGAATCAGTAATTACTGCAACTGCTGTAATAGAGGGGTCTAGCTTGCGTAGAGAGACTACAACTGCTAGAAGCTCTGCTTGAAAAATAGGGGTGAAATCTGGAAGGCGCAGTGAAAAGGACCAGTCTAAATGCGAGCCAAATATTCCCGCACCTGCTTTTTCATTACATTGCGATGCGTCAGTGGCTATTGCTATATCTGTAGGTAGGGTCCTCAGATGATCTTCTAGTAGACCATTTAGAATACTCAGAGGCAAAAGTTTTGCATTTTTTGGGAATATGTCGTCGAAAACAATGTGGGTAGCGGGCCCATTGCGAAGCGCTGGAAGGATATCATAAAAGTTTACATCTAAAGGCTGAAGTAATCTTTGCACAAACACTACCTGAGGGGAATTGAAACGAGACCAGGGGACACCAAAAAAGGAGGTCGGCTGAAAACAGAAAATGCTTTGGGAACGGTGGAAATGGGATTCATAGATCCTGAGGTAAGTTTGCATAGTTAAAAATTGAAGTCGCGGTAAGAGAGGCGGAATGCGGGCTTAAAGGTACAGTACATTAGTAGCCACAAATTTTGGAAGGCCGAGGCACATGCGAAGTGCTTCCCTCTCTAAAAGCACGAGAGGACGAAGTTTATATGTAGCCGAGCCTGAAAACAACACTGATCCAAATTCTAAAATTAGCCTGACATACATTATGTAGATCATTAATAGCGCATCTCTGCGCATGCCGTACCGGTGATGACATAATCTCCAAAACATGCCCACGGCACGAGCCCCTTTCGCCGCGACATGGTCAATGTGAGGTCGCCAGGTGAGTTTGTTGTCATAAATGACCCCTAGGTATTTTAGGGATTGAACCTGCGGTATTATGTTTAACTGGCAAGTATGAGAGACCACTATAGGAGTATATAGAGGGAAAACAAGGGTGGCGCACTTGCCAACATTTAACTTCAGGTGTAATGCGCTCAACCAGGGCTCAAGTGTATTCAAATATGACTGCAACAGACCATACAGGGAATGGAAATCCGGCGCAGCAGCAAAAACGTAATGTCGTCCGCATAGATGTAAGTGCGTACATGGCGGTGGAGAGGAATTGAGCTCAACAGAATATTAAAGAGCACAGGAAAAAGAACAGCTCCTTGCGGTACACTTCGCGTTTGTCTGTACCTCTCTCAATGAACACCATTATGGACGCAAAAGAATTCCCTGTTATAAAGAAATGCAGATATCCATGCAACTATATAATCTGAAAATTGAAGAGACCGTAGCCTATGTATCAGGATGGAGTGTTCTACACTGTCGTAAGCTTTGGCGACGTCTAACGTAACCAAAGCCGCGACCAGGCGTTGACGACGAGCAAGGAGAATTCTGCTCTCAAGATCAAGAAAGAGCACACAGCAATTGTCTTCAGTTTCTTGATCTGCACCTTTCCTTCGCCTACAAGCACGTATGTTGGATGTATCAACCACGATCAAAAAAGTCACTTTTGGCTCATGATAGTTCCCATTCCAAGCTAGTTAAGCGTGGCATATTGTCCCTCTGCTTAAAATCAGCCCTAGACAAATATTCCCCGCATAAGATAGGTGAAAGTTTCCAATGCCGGATTGGAAGAATTCTGTCAGCAGGCTATCCAGCGCACTTCATTACAAGCGTGTCTGAAGGCCTTCTTCAAAAACTGAAGAATCCAGGTGACAAACGAGAGTTTCAAAAGAAAACTTTGCAAGTCATACCATACCTACAAGGTTTT
The DNA here is from genome assembly GCF_052857255.1 of Amblyomma americanum. NCBI lineage: Eukaryota > Metazoa > Arthropoda > Arachnida > Ixodida > Ixodidae > Amblyomma > Amblyomma americanum. Next base: position 142,930,183 of record NC_135502.1, on the reverse strand, counting down.
TCGCACAATTTGAAAAAAGTTGCTTCCAGACACGGGGTGCAGTTGGTTTTTTCAGCTCCCTGCAAGCTGGCAAAACTTTGCCCTATGGTTTCCAGTAAGCGAGTTAAGAAGTCCTGTCTCATCAAACATCAAAAAAAGTTCACAGAGTGTACTGCCAATGTGGTGTACGAGATCCCTTTGACGTGCGGCAGAGTTTACGTGGGACAAACAGGAAAATGTTTTAATGAGCGCGCCCGAAAGCACAATGTGACCTTGAATAGCAAGACGGGAGGTAACCTTCCTATACACTGTAGCCAATGTAAAGATTGCCGTCCCAAGTTCCCCGAAACAAGGTTCCTAGCCAAGGCACCGGACAAGACTGAAAGAGAAGTCATTGAGGCCTTTTACATTGACCAAAGAAAAGACAAGTGCGTTAGCACGCCTTCTATTCTTCTTTCTAGAAAGGAACTATCCTTTTTAGGTGGTTTCGTCTAGGTTCTTTTCTTATGTTTTTTTTAGCAGTATTCTCATACTCTGCATTCTCCTATGTTGTTCCGTTTTTACTCTTTTTTATGCGCCTTTTACACGCCGCTTTATGTGCCTTTTTAAGTTCCTTCTTTTACATATGCCTCGTGTTGTTCCTTACGCTTTCTGTGCTCATGTTCTTGCAATTCATATCAACCGTTATCTGCTCATGTTTTTGCACTTCATATCAACCGTTATCACTCTTTAGTCACCTGTTGTTACATTCAGCTTTTCGGTATGCATGGTGAGCTTTGTTACGCCACGCGTTTTTTTTTGTTTTTTGTTTGCCGATGTTTGAAGTTTTTTGCCTGTCATTCATTTCGTACACCCTCACCCCAGCAGATATAAAAGACGTCTGGCATCCTTTCCTGTCATTAAAGTTGGAAGTTGCGCTTCTTTCTTCTGTCTCCAAGTTTTCTGTGTGCGTCCTGTTAGCGCACGTAGTTTAATACAGCATGTACAGTGGTGAGCAAAAGTGGAGAGATCGGCGCTTCGGCGGCGGGAGCAGTTGCGGGGCCGCCCCACGGCGCTGCTATCTCGCCGCGCTCGCTCGCTGCGAGAGTGCCTCGAGTGACGAAAAACTTCCCCCTCGCTCTCGCGCGGGTGTTTATCACGACTGATAAATTCCTAGTGCGGATTTCGGCTACTCTGCTGGTGAACGATCGCGTCGACGAGGAGTGTGAAAAGAAAAGTGTGTAGTTCCCGAAGGGAAAGTAGCGGCAGCTGCTCCCACTCTCGGCGCGCTTCGGCGGTAACGCCGTCGGTGGCTTGCCTGCCTAATCAGCCGGCGGCTGGCACTTTTCAAGAAAAAAAAAATGCTCGGGAAACTTTGCTCGAGCCTTGAGAAGTCACTTTTCAGGCCTGATTTTTGTCTTCAATCAGTAAATAGCTGTGAGAATGCCAAGTTGGGATCGCGGGAAAAACACAGAAAAAAGCTGTTCTTTAGCACTAATGCATCCGCATATTGAGAGCGCGTTTGAAATGCAAGCAGAGCCTTGATGTTGCGCCTTAAGTGTTGCAAAATTAGCATAGTTTCAACCCTTCACTGTGTGAAATGGGCATAGGCTACCTTTACTGAAGTTATTCGTTATGCGTGTGAATGGTGACGGCCTTGTGATACGGGTTCTCTGTAACAGAGCTCACTATGCACGGAGTCATGTTGCAAATTTGCAAGTCTGATGCGCGCGATTTGCGATGTCCATGAGCGACTGGTGCACCAGAAAGTGTCCCGGAAATGGAATTGTCGCCCAGTAACGGAGCAAGCGGACGGAAACGGGACGTCAAACCACTTGGCTCCAGAGTGGTAAAGGGAGGTTTGATGTTAGTTTCACCAATATTTCGCGTTTTATCCATGCTGAAAAAAAATAGTAATTTTTATCGTCAGTTGGGAACTCGTCTCCATGTTTTTTCTCGTCTAATGCACCTAATAGTAAATTCCAGTCGGCGATCTGGAACAAGGTTTTTTTGCTTCATTAAACGGAAAGCGCGTTTCTAAGCAGGATTCGGATTCAGATGCCGAGTTCTGAATGGCTGCTGCCACGCCACGAAGTATTTTCTGCTTCTTCGTTTGCTCACTGTGTTGCTCAAGATCGTACTTAAGCCAAAGTGGAGACACACCGCTGGAACTGCGAGAATACTTCTTGAAAGCGTCATCTCACGGTCCGTGCCTATATGCATAGTGCCTCCTTTTAAATATTGCTCTCCTATTTGCCCAAAGATTTCCACGAGGCAGAGTCTTTGTATACAAAACTGCAGGGTACGTCTCATTATTCTCATGGGGAGAGACTGTCTGGTCGAGCCAGCCGTCTTATATAACTCGATCCCTAATGTGAGCACTTCTCGCGGCGAAGCTGAAGAGCAGATTGCTTGGTATTGAGTATATTTGCGGAATAGGCTCGGCAGAAGCAACGTTAGCCTCCCACACGAGTCCTGATTGATTTGGTACAGCGAATACATCAGAAGGAAAACACAAGGCACTCTGGCTCCCCGCTTCATACACCCCCTTCAAATAAGTTACCACAAAATGCAGGGCAATCACGGGATCTTTATTGCCTTGAAAAAAAATTAAAGAAATGGTGCTCTAATACTTTGTAAATTGGGCATTCACGGCAATTACACGAGCTGCACGGCGCGGCATAGACTCGTATATTGCCGGCACAACGCTCTCGCTCTCGCGCAGCCTGTTCCATTTCTGTTGCACGGCACTCCACAGTTCATCTGATGTAGCCGTGCTTAGATTCCGGGCTGCCAGTGCCTTTTTTATCATCTCCCCCACATTCTCAATCGGGTTTAGGTCAGCACCTGCTGGTGGCCACTCCAGCGTGCGGATTCCCAGCTGGTTAAGAAGTGTGCCCACGGCGCGATCTGTGTGCACAGGGCTCCGATCCTGCTGAAACAGGAAGAAGCCGTCGCTGAAGGGGCCACCAAGCACATGGGGGATCAGCTCCTGTTCAATGATGGTAGCATATGCGGATGCGTTGAAGCGGCCCTCAATGCGCACGAGGGGGCCCAGGCCATCCTTGCTGATGCAACCCCACACATTCACAGAGCACCTGCCACTTGAGAGCACGCTTGACGTGTACTCTGGTAGATATCTGTAAAACAGGAGCGTGGACGGAGGTGACGAAGAGAACAAAACAGGTTTACATGATCTCTTTAGTCTAAAGGAAGCCCAATATTATATTACAAACCTATATAGAGAAATTTCTGATATTTGACAACCTAAAATCAAGACCTTAACCTTTTTTGCAAACGGATACTGCATAAAGACCGGTATTTGAATAAGAGAAGATGAATAACACCGCTACCGCTGTAACAGACCATAGCCATGACAAACATATTTATCTGAAGCGCAGAAAAGAAATGTGAGAATTATATTATTTTGAAGTAATGGCACCAATGGCTGAAGGGCGCTAAATTTAACGTCAGTGCTCAACTCTTTTTATGACATGTGCTAACGTTTACGCGTTTCTAATATTACAGAAAGAAAACCATATTAAACCCGCAATTCGGCTAAGTATACGTAACGCATTGGATACTCAGCATCGGAGAAACGGTTTTCACATACCTGCAGTTAAAGGGGCACCAGACCTTCTGCTGCTGGTCCCACCGACTGGAGAAAGTACTCTCGTCAGAAAATACAACCTCCCTCCAGTCGGTGGTCGTCCAGTGCTGCACGGCTTGTGCAAATTGGAGCCGCTGAAGCCGTTGCCTGCTTGTAAGGTATGGCTTCTGGGCCGCAACAGAGTTGCTTAAGCCTGCTTCTTTGAGGCGTCTTCGTATTGTTGACGGTGACACCTGAAGGACGAAGGCTTCACGTATCTCGCGGGAAGTTATGAAGGGGTCTGCCACAACAGCTGCGACGATCAGCTGATCCGTCTCTTCGTCGGTGATCCGTGGTCGACCACTGCGCTCTGCGTCATCAAGTCGGCCACCTTCATCCCGGTATGCATGTATAGCTCGACTTACGGCATTCCTCGAACGGCCAGTAATCCGGCAAATTGCACTCAGCGAAGTGCCCTGCAAGCTCAGTTCGACGATTCGTGTTCGTTCGGCGATAGGCACCGGCGGCGACATACTTGCAAAAGGCAGAGCTTGGCATGAACCAACGGCTAATATAGCCGTCATATCGGACCATGATCACGTGGGAATCGCCAGCACCAAGTGAAAGCCGCGCGATGGCTGAGAAAGCGCAGTACTCGGACGCAGAAGCTTCGACGCGATAGCGGCTCATGATAGAGATCGATTGATAAAACGACCTCCCAGTGTGTACCACCAATGCCCTGTTTCGCCACCAAAATGCTTGAGCCTGTGGTTTGCTTGTCACTTAAAGCGACTATGTTGCGGCCGTGTTTCAATCTGGACCAAAATGTAGGGCATCTTGGCCGTAGTTGTGCAAGGCTCAGAATTTTGGTAATGCAAATTTACCGCACGCTCGCACGTATTTACAATATATTAGCCTACGAAGGACAAGTATCCTTGATATGGATAGGGCCTTGTCAGGGACCACGGACCCCTACGAGAGCAAGATTTCTGTCTGCTACTTATTTCCATCGCATGCCATGTTACCCATTTCCGAGTGGCTGCTACTATTACCATAGTTACCTCTCCGCCGCGGTGACTCAGTGGTTCGCTCGACTGCTGAGCCCTAGGAGGCAGGTTCGATCCAGCCGCATTCGATGGAGGCAAAACACAAGGCGCCTGTGTACCGTGCGATGTCAACGATCATTAAACAACCCCAGGTGGTCGAAATTATCTGGAACACTCCACTACGACGTCCCTCGTAGCCCTAGATGATTCGGGACATTAAACCTAAAAAAACCGTAAGCTGCAACAGTCACCAACTGCAGCAACCATCCTCATTCAATGGCGAATCGTTTTGTGTTACCCGAGAATCGGAGAGAGCGATTTTTCAGTTCCATTGCTGTATAGACAGGAACAGCAGCTCTGTCTCTGTTGTCCTTCCAAAACGCGTCATTATGCAACTGCTTTCATCAGAAATTCCGAGTTACCTCACGCTGTATTTTATGACACAGCACTCTTCTGCAGATTCAGCAGAATGCATACTGAGCTTGCAGGTATCGTGAATAAAGTTTAAAAAATCTTCTCACGTCTCATAGCACCCTAGTATATTGTGCGGCGCTTCGCAAAGAAACCTGCTTTCAACGCGAATCATTTCACACGCCCGCAGCCTAAAGAAATAAAATTAGCATTTCAAGAAACAACACTACTAACGCCAAGGGGGAATTTTTCTCTTCTTTTCAAGAATTCGCCTGTTTTGTCAGCCAGCTCTTGTGGTCGTGTCCCATTCATTTATACTGTACCAAAAAAAAAGCTTACCATATGTGCTAAGAAAATAACGGGTAATGTTCTGTGCGTTTTTGTCTGTAGCACCTTCCAAGCTTGCAAAAAAGACCGGTCGCTCATGGACATCGCAAATCGCGCGCATCAGACTTGCAAATTTGCAACATGACTCCGTGCATAGTGAGCTCTGTTACAGAGAACCCGTATCACAAGGCCGTCACCATTCACACGCATAACGAATAACTTCAGTAAAGGTAGCCTATGCCCATTTCACACAGTGAAGGGTTGAAACTATGCTAATTTTGCAACACTTAAGGCGCAACATCAAGGCTCTGCTTGCATTTCACACGCGCTCTCAATATGCGGATGCATTAGTGCTAAAGAACAGCTTTTTTCTGTGTTTTTCCCGCGATCCCAACTTGGCATTCTCACAGCTATTTACTGATTGAAGACAAAAATCAGGCCTGAAAAGTGACTTCTCAAGGCTCAAGCAAAGTTTCCCGAGCATTTTTTTTTTCTTGAAAAGTGCCAGCCGCCGGCTGATTAGGCAGGCAAGCCACCGACGGCGTTACCGCCGAAGCGCGCCGAGAGTGGGAGCAGCTGCCGCTACTTTCCCTTCGGGAACTACACACTTTTCTTTTCACACTCCTCGTCGACGCGACCGTTCACCAGCAGAGTAGCCGAAATCCGCACTAGGAGTTTATCAGTCGCGATAAACACCCGCGCGAGAGCGAGGGGGAAGTTTGTCGTCACTCGAGGCACTCTCGCAGCGAGCGAGCGCGGCGAGATAGCAGCGCCGTGGGGCGGCCCCGCAACTGCTCCCGCCGCCGAAGCGCCGATCTCTCCACTTTTGCTCTCGACTGTACATTCCATATCGAACACCGTGGCCGGAAACCGAGTTGGCACGGGCTGAGTATAGTTTTGCGGTCCACAATGGCTGACACCTGAATTAGTAACACCCTTTCTATCAACTTTACCACGTTTGATGTTAAAGAAATTGGCCTAATATTATCCAATTCATAGCCTCCACCCTGATTTTTAAGTAAAGGGATCACCTCGAGACAGCTTCCACTCAGAAGGTATCCAAGCGTGATTGAGAGAGTATTTTATTGGGTGCAATAAGGAGTTGGCTGACTCTTCAAAGGGAATTTTGAGCATCTTTGTAGTAACACCATTAGGACCAGGAGCAGCAGCTGGCAATCTCAGGACAACTTGAGAAAGCTCTGATAGATTTACTTGTGAGGCATTATCATTTGGCACGACTGGTGCAAACAACATTGGGCGCAAAGGTAGTAAAGACGAGAACCGCTTTTGCAGGCTTGTGGCAATTAATTCAGCGGCCTGGATATCTTCTTCAGGGGACATAACTAATGACTGAAAATTATGAGAGGACATGAGCTTTTTCCTAGACCGTACAAACCGAATAGTGCACGTCGGTTGCCCCCCTTTGAAAGATAATCGAAGTGTTCTGAGTCATATTTTTCCTTCGAGCGAGAAACTGTTCGTTTAAATGTGGCTGCAATAAATTTATAATCACTCCAGTTATTCGGGCATTGATTATGAAGAAGCTTTTTCCATGCTGCCTTCCCCCGCCTGTAATCTCTTGTACAGTCCGCATTCCACCAGTTAGAAGAATTCCCTTTTGTTGGCCTCACCAGGAACTCCGACTTTTTACGGCTTTCCTCTATAGCCAGACATATGCTTGCTGACTGGTGGACCTCGGCGATGTTAGACACTGAAGGAAGGGAAGAGCGCAACGCTGTCTGAAATCTGTCATAATTTACATGTGACCGCAACTGAGAAGACACGACATATGATATCAAAATGAATAGGTATATGGTCACTTGAGGTGCCGCTATCAACAGTCGACCAATTCGTTCCGCCAAGTCCAGGACTAATGAACGTGAGATCTAAAACAGGTTGAGTGTGTGAGCGAAGATAATTGGCCGATCCTGAATTTAAGCACATCAGGTTGTGATCAGAAACCTAGTCCCAAAGGCGCTTGCCGCATGTATTAGTCCTAAAACCCCACGACACATGGTGAGAATTGAAGTCCCCAGCCACGAGAACTGGGTTTTTACAGTTAGCGATTAACAAGTCCAGAGGTCTAACATCCTAGACTCCATTGGGGAAATAACAATTTGCTATTGACAATAGAGGGCACCCAGGAAGTACAAAATCTAGTGCTAAAATCTCACTTTCAGGAGACATTTGTTGAAAAGATACCATAGCCCTGTGGCAAAATTTTGAAGAGACAAAAGTTAGTAAACCCCCTCCTCTTGACTGGCTATCTAGGCGAAATGAACGGTAATTTTTTATATGAAAATGTTTGTCGGTTGAAAGCCACGCTTCTTGCAGGATTATGACATCCGGATTAAGCTGGATAGAAATACAGTATAAATCTCTGGAAGCTGAAAGAATAGAGCGACAGTTGCACTGCAGAACTCGCAACGACGCTATGGTTGCAAAAGTCTAGCAGCAGCAACTGCCTGTTCCAAAAGGAAATGGTATCCTTGGGTTTGGTGGCAAGCTGCTGCTGCTTCTTTGATTTGGGCTGGGTGCACAGAGCAGACAACGAATGAGACATGGGGGACCCGCTGCGCTTAAGAAGCCGCGCATCATGCTCCTTCATCTCGGAATCATAGATTATACCAACATCTCTCGAAGTACCCGAGGTAGGAACAGCAGAAGGGGCAGAAGTTTGTTCCTGGGGCTGTGATGCTACTGGAATTGTATACCGGATAAGGGCAGAGGGAATTGCTGTCGAAAGAGGTGCCAAACCGGCCTGCACGGCATGCGTAAGCTGAGTCGCTAGAACGTTTGTAAGGCACTCCGACACACTTGCGACAATCTTTTCTACCATTTTAGACATGAAAGCCTCCACAGCAGCCTCAATTGCCTGGGACAGCGTTGAGTCCAACATGACACATTGCCGAGCGGTCACACCGGCATAACCGTGGGCACGTTCTTTGACCTCTGAAAACGGCGCGAACAGCGTTTTTTGTCAATTATCTCCAGAATTTGGATTTCCTGAGCTCGAGAGGGACAATTTGAGTAGTTTGCAGAGTGGGCACCACCGCAAAGGCAACACTTCTCATTCTTCTCAGTGCAGGTGCTCGTTGAATGACCATCCCCACAGTTGCAACACCTCAAGTTGGATATGCAACCGCCGGCGCTATGTCCATAGCGCCAGCAGTTGTTACACTGCAGAGGCCGAGATGATAACGTGTCTACCCGAAAAATTAGAGGCCATGCCTTGATTTCAGAGGGGCAGGAAGTGCCGGCAAAGGTAGCAATCACTGATTCAGTGGGCATCCGCAAGTTGTTTACATCCCGGCTACAGCGGTGCACAGCAACAACACCTGCAGCCGACAGAAGCTCAAGAGTCTCTGCCGGAGACAGGGAAGAGTCTACGCCTCGTACAATACCTTTCGTGCACGCCAGATGTGAAGGGATTAAGGAACTTACCCGAAGGGAGGCAAAGGATGAGGAGTTTAGTAAATCTCTTACACAGGCGAGGTCTGGCGATCTGCACAGAATCCCGCCGCGTCCAAACTGGCGAACCTCTGAGATTGACCCATAATGAGAAGTCGCCGACTGGAGAGCAGCCCGAACAGCACCAGGGTTGTTCGTCTTGATTGCACCACCATCCTTAGGCACCAGCGCGACAGGGACACTGCCGACACCACTGCGCAAAAAAAGCTTCCAACGGCAGGAGATCAGGGGACAGAGAAGCCGACCAGAGGGAGCTCCCCTGGCCGGGAGACTGGGTCGACATAGCCCGGGCTTACTGCCTTACCGCGCAAAGGCGCAGAGAGAAAAGGCCACAACCACCCACCCGAAACTTAGCCGATGGTTCCCAGCAGAGCAGAGCTTCCAGGAAGTTGCCTGGTGAGGCGAGCGTCCGATTCTGGCTCGCGAACTAACCACTTGGAACTAACCACTAACCACTTGGATTTGCCGAAAGCGTTGTGTGTGGGCGAGCGAGATCTTCTTCATCAGCGCCGCTGGCGATGTCAGTGCCGCTACAACTTGTTCGCCCTCCCAGCTTCCTTCGCCATCACGCCATCCAGCTTATGTCGCAGTTCTTCCATCTTTTTCAGGCGTTCTACAGTTGAACTCTTGCATATACCTCTACAGTCAGCCAAAGTCACAAAAGCAGATTGGTTGCTTTCAGCAGCTGTGCAGTTCCCAAACTGTGGTGGCTTCACCAAAAAATGAAGTGAAAGCATTCGGTAAAGCTGCAAAAACGTTGCAAATATCGGGTGTTTATTTTGGCCTCCTGCTTGCCTTATTATTCCAAAAAAGCATTCCAAAGGGTCTTGATTCATCTTAGCTGTGAGAATATATTTGAACTCGCATTCCATCAGGAGGGAAGCAGAGCAGCTTTTGAACTGACTTTAATGTGACTAGCAATCCCTCTGCAGTTGACTGGGTCAGGAGATAGTGTGGGAATGTCTCCAGTGCGAACAACTTCTTGTTCCCACTTGTCGAGCCATCTGGAGGAACTCTCCTTCACTACAAAGTCCTTGTATGTGATAATGCAGCCTTCTGCTATGAAGTGGCGATTGAGGGCATCAAATATGTTATTAAGAAAAAGCGTCAACTCGATAGTTGGCTATGCATTATAATGTTGAAGTGCACCTTTGCGTGATAAAAAACTGTATATGCCAACCGTACTTGTGTACTTCCTTATCGTGGACACTCAAGGAAGCGGTAATATGTTACTACCTCGCGAGAAAGAATATTTAGCAGGGCTTCGTATATTGAGGAGCAGGCACAGTAGGAGCCAGTCATCTGTATATCTTCTCTTTTCTTTGGTTCTGCACTTGGCAGTAGAAATACATCCCCTCAAAAGAAGTAGCTGTGCTGGTGGCACATCAAAAGCTTGCAACTTTTCTGTGACTTCTTCTTGTAGCTGCACTATTTCCTTCTTGCCTCCCTCAAGCTTGTTTGTCAGACACTTATTACGCTTCACAAGTCTTGCTCGTGAGCGTTGCAGCGCAACTCTCGTAAGGCGCAAGGCATCAAGTCTTTGCTGCTGGGCAGCCAATGACACTCTGCGCAGTGCTGACACACTTCAGCAATTCAAATGGCGTTTTAGATTAGATCGCATAGATTGCCGGTCAGCATGTATCCTCAGAGTGTCTGATAGAGTACTGCGTGGCCAACATATACCGCCGCTAGACATCACCAATGGGCACATATTGTGCTGCTTTTTCGTTGACAATCAACAAAGGCACTCTAGGGTAGAAGAGAAGAAAGACTTTTCAAAATACGTCCTCCACAACAAACACCCAAGTTACTAACAGCAGTTAACATTGCGTCTACTTCGAAAACTGAACTGGCAAATGAACTGATCCCAACAGTGCCACATGCAACCGGCTTACCCAAAACATACTTGAACTGTCATGTTGCTTTTAACGTGCAGCGACCTCTTCGTAAACACGACACTGGACCCATCACTGTGCTCAATGCAAGCGTTGTCGAACAGAATGTCCTTGATTCCCTTGGCGTCGATTCAATGAACCTCCCACGACGATCCAGGAAGACTCATTCTCGACGCAGAGTTGAACAATATTTCATTTCAGACGGCGTCTTGTTTGGATCCATCACCGTGTTCGCTGCTTCACAGTCGCCTTTATCAACAATGCTTGTGGCAGTGCGGTCATTCGTTGCCGTTGCGTCACAGCGCACCGATTCAACATCGGAAGAGCTGCTATACGGCACAACAGTTAAGCAGGAAGCAACAGAACGAGTGTGCTTCACTTCTCTTGGTATTGGCTCGAACGAGCAGCCTTTTGTTCACAGGCAGTCGTACCTGCAGCCGTAAAAGGCACAGGCATTTTTGCAAACTGGTGATCACAGCCTCCTATCAACTTAGATATTCACACAGGCAAAAGATACCTCTATCATTATCACGAGTAATTGGGCACATGACGCTACCATACCTTATAGCACGCAGTCACGCCTTGGCCATCATCGCCACATTGAGCATTTAAGCTCACATGTCTTGTCGCCTGTGGTGGTTGTCCGTGCTATGCTTTTTATTTCAGGGCACATACTCCGCAGTCCTGATGGCTGTCGTCGACAGCCACTGCAAGTGCATACTTGTAGATGTGGGTGCGGAAGGTCGGCTCGGCGATGGCGGAACCTTCAAGAGCAGTGCTTTTGAACGGACCTCAGGACGCCTCATCATTCCCCAACTTGGAAAACTTCCTGGGATGGCAGCGACCGCGCCTTATGCATTTGTGGGAGATGAAACTTTTCAGCTTCGAACAGACTTTTTGCACGCTTACCCATCAAGGCAGCTGGATGACCAGAAGAGAGTCTTGAACTACAGATCAAGTAGAGCGCGGTAAGATGTCGTAATATTTAATTAAGCTTGACAAATTGTCATTTAAAGAAAGCGGTAGAAACAGACCTCAGTCGAAAAATATTATCCAGAGTTCAGATGAATGAAAGCCTTTAAACAAACGTCATACTGACAGGACCAAAGCATCAACTTGGACAAATGGAAAGTTCAAAGCAAGCAGGTTAGGACAAATGAACAGAATTCCATTGTATCATAATGTTAGTGTTTCTGTTACCATATCTGTATCCCCTCTGCATGTGTTTGTTAATGAATAATTGCATTGGATATGGTGCAGCCTTTCTTTGGAGACTTATGTTTTTAAATGCATTCATTTTTTTTCAGACGGTGTGCCGAGAATGCATCACCGCTGCCCGGCGGCGTACACTTCTGCGCACTATCCCCCTGCACCCCGAGAACGTTGACTACATTGTAAAGGCTGCCTGTGTCCTCCACAACTTCCTGGCAATTCGAAACCCTCAGTCCCAGACCTTCGCAGGCAGAGAGGACATGTTTTAGAATGTTGTGGAAGGACGCGGGCGGCAAGGCATCCAGAGGGTGTTGGGGGATAACTCCGAGCCTTGGTACTTCCCCATTGCTCCGACGCATGCACAGAATCACCACAATGATGCTGCTGCGACCAGGGACCAGTTCGCTGCTACTTTTGCAGCACACTTGTTGAAGTTTCGTGACAGTGGCAGCAGCCAGGGATCTCACAGGAGGCAGCTTGAGGGGGCTGCAAAGGCAGCAGCGTCATGCTTGCCACTGAAGGTAAATTACTGTAATGTATAAGAGTGCATAGGAACTTCGAGTCCATTAAGCTTTGATCGTAGATGATGCCGTTTTCCGCCCTAACCTGTACCTTATACCAGCAGGCCTTGCTGTGTGGGAACGAACATTTAGCAACACTATTCCAACATTAAACGGAGAGTATCCGGCGCATATCAGCATTACCTCAAATTTGTTAGGAGGACAAGATGGAGAGAGTGATGGTTAGCATAAAACAAGGTTTTTGTTATAGAAAATAATTTTTTGTGCTTGTGTCTAGTCTGTTACAAAAACAAGGAAGAAACAGGAATTTCATTTTATGCGTACTTTACAGCACAGCTTACATTAACCAATTCAGGATATCAATGAGCTACTCAGTCCGGAATGCATGAATCTTAACATATCCGTCGCACATGCAGGCATTTTGTGTCACCATGGAGTCCCTGCAAGATTTTGTCGGAATTGCACAATAGATACTTGCCTGTTTGCTTATAATGTACTTATGGCATTCAGAGCATTGACTCTGTACTGCAGGTTACAAATTGTCTTTCCTTAGGGGCACAGGAGTTGCCTACACTTTTCAGCATTGTAGTGTGTGTCAGGCACGTAACCGACCAGATATCTGTGGCAAAAATTTCTTGCCCACTATGCTACATTTTGGCATTGATGTGGCGCAGCTTCGGTGCCACATTTCAACCACAATTTAGAACTAAAAGAAAGATTCTAGACAATGCAGCTTCATTCGAAAGCTTGGAACACTTCCAGCAGCTTTATTTGTAGCTCTGTGTGCCGTTCTGCTGGAATACGTCTCATTTTTTTTTTGCTAATGTGAGTGCGAATAGAACACATTCGTCCTCTGCCTCGCGGGTGTTGAGCGTGTCGCAAGTACTCAAAGCTTGCGTGAGTCTTTCGACGTGCCCAACTAGTGCTTCCTCTTGTGCGTCACGCTTCAGCTTGTGTCGTTTCCCAGGTGCAGGCTGGGCTGGTGGTGGCGCGGAGGCCTGCGACTGCGCGCACAAGTCTATAAATGCCTGTGGAGACTGGACCGCCTGGCTCGATGCAGAAGAGTCCAGCGATGCCTGCAGCCAGTCCATCACAGGCACCACATCGATGTCAGCAACAGGCACCACATTAGTCAGTGACGCCTGGGATTCAGAACCCAGCCGCCACTCCTCCAGCTCGAAGATAGTCTCCGAAACAATCTCCTGTGCTGGGCAGCTGTCTTGCTGCGCCGACATGGTGGCTGCCTGCGCTTGGCTCTTGTAGTTGCCTGAAGTCCTGTATATAAAAGTGAACATTTATATGCATCATAAATGTGTGTGTTGCAAGTCACTGTTTAAAAGAAGGTTTTCAAATACGCATAAAAGGCTTATGACTTCCACCCATCACATTTAGGTCATATTGCGGTCTTTGCAGAACAGACTGACCCCATGGTCGTCGAGTTCCTCATACTGTCACCTAATGTGTCTTGCATAATGATTTTCTTGTGCATATTGCATTGAGTATTGTTAATGTCAATCCCCGTAACCACACAATGGTTACAGAGTACAAATAATAGCTCTCGATTAATTTCTGCCATTTGTCATTCCACATTATGACCTAGAATCTGGGTAGGTGGTAATTCTTGAAAAGAGAATGGCATGGTTTATGCCTGGTCGGTACAGATCTATTTTGAGAGGCCAGGTTAGGCAATTATGCATAAATGGCACAGCGAGCAAGATAGGATAATTTGCTGATTTTAAATTTTTAATTCAGACAGGCCAAAGCAAGATACGTATGTGCAGCCGCATCACTGTTCAAGCGGGCCTCCCTAAATGCACCTACGCCTGCAGCATGCAAGAGTGAGTTGAGCAATGCAACACATTATCAGCGACTGGCTCCTCGGAAGGTTACGATGCACCGACTTTGGAAGCTTCCCTCACACTTTTTGCGCAATTTGTGGCCTAAGCAATGATCTCCCCCTTTCTCACTAGTACCTCATGGTGCTACGCATAAAAGTTGCCAATATGATAAGAGAGGGGCAGGAATATTACTGAACAAGACAACAAAAATAAAAAGATGGGTAAGAGAGTAGTGAAAGAAGCATGACAGGTGGTCAGTAAGCAAACATTTAGACATATTTCGAGCACTTTCTCAGTTTGATTGCACGAAAACCACACAACTACTCGTCTTAACAAACTGCTTCTCAGTGATAGAGTCGCAACAAAACTGCATGTACAACATCAAAAGAAACATAAAGTCTTTTGGAATATATTCCTCATGGGTAGTAAGGAAACAGGCACTCAAGGGAAGAATTTAGCTAAACAGTAACAGAACTGCACCTGTAATGTAAGTGCCCTTAAACGCTAGCATATAAGACAACAACGCCAAATGATTCCATGAAAAAAAGCCAATAAACAACGCATAATGTACAGCAGATGATATTTGGACCGCCTGTCTCTTCCCATACGATTGCTCCCGAAGTGCCGAGCAAATGAGAGCATATCAACTTCAAGTGCGTCTGAGGTGCACGATTTTCATACACCTTAAATTAACTCACTGTCATGGACCGGCGGCTAAGCCTTCTGCTTGCCGAGCACGAGATCAGCTCAATTCTCAGCCGCCGCTGCAGTAGGCTCACTTGCAGTACACTTCACGTCGCAGTTGTAACCTGGAGTGATCGACAATGGCAAGCTCACGGCAGCTTTGCGGCACATAGCATGCATGAAGCATTTCCTTGCGACACACCTTGCATGAAATACAAAAAATTCAGGCATTCTTAGAAGGCGCAGTTGAAGTGGAAATACGATCACATGACCGTCGGATGTAATCGCATTTGGTACAAATGCCTTGCAATCGTGTCTAGTCAAACAGCGCCTGTTTCACGCACGCACCGATCGCTGCCACGCAAACAAAACCACGGCACTGAATGTGTTCCGTTTCTCTGAAACTTCGTTATGGCAACAAAAATATCGGTGATCTTACGGCCTGGTGGTCATGGTGTCTCTTAGAAACATAATTTGTTCGTAATAGGCCCAACCGACGACGCTGGCCTCCGTGTCCTCGGCATCGGCACCGCTCTTTTAGGCGTACTGGTCCGCCGTGAAAATCCGGCGGAACTTGTCGCGGAGAGATTTCCACCGCTTCTGTATGTGGTGAACGTTCTCTGCGTGATTGAGACACGAGGAGTTTCAAGCACATTTTAATCATGAAGTGCTCGTCATGAGCAACTTCACATGGTGATCCCGGCATTATTTCCGCCGCCACCTGCTTCCAGGACGCCGCCGTAACCAGCTTATTTTTATGCTGTTTGTGGCTGACAAGCCACAGCGAGCGGCGCCTCTCAACAGATTTCTCATTATTTATTAGGTGCGACATGTTTGCACAGGGGGCTATGTCGCAGCTCGTTGAGAAAAAGTAATCAGTCGGCGCTGCACTGAGGCTCATTCCGTATATTGCGAGAACTGTGCCCTCTCATTGGCCACAAACCAGCCAGCCACTTCTGGCGCGTGCGCCAGCGCGCCGCCAGGGCCGAAAATATCTGACAAGTACAGATATCTAGCAACGGGCGTGCATGCGCGCGCGTCGCGTTTTGCGCATGCGCAGAGAGGATCCAGCGTAGGCCCGTGCGCGTAGGCGCTCCGCCGGTACGCGCGGGATGTGTCCATCGAGTTGGGCCTTAAGGACCGAGGAGTGTGCGTCGCTCAGGAGGGAAATTGGGTCTCGACCACATAAGCTTGGACCGGGGCAGTCTAGCACCACCAATGTGCATTCTACAGTTGCACCGTCGTACGACACCGGCAAGAGGAGCTCTCCAAAAACTGGCGATTTTCTGAGGTAGCATGATAACTTCGCGCGTGAAGGCCGTAGCGGAGGCCAAGTGTCTTTGTGCTGCTCAAATAGCTGTCGGAACAAGACGAAGACCGGGGAACCCGTATTGATAAGCATTGATACGTCCACAAATCCCCATGTGAAGGTTCGTCGCATTGGGGGCTTCACATTTATCTCCCGCGTCAATTTTAGCGTCTAAATGTGCATGCTATCCTCTGTCTTCATCTGTCTCCCCTTCCTTAGCTGACAGTACTCTGCCGCGAAATCCCCGGGCTCCTTCTCGAGTTCGATATCTTGCGCTGTCTTCGTTCCGGCATTTTACTGCTAGGTGACCACGTCGACCGCAGTGATAACGAGCATTACTCGAAAGACAGACATTACTGTTGTGCTTTATGCTGCCACAACTCCCACATTCGGCCAGTACCTCTTTCGTTGAGGTTGACTGCACCTTAATTTTAAGCACCACCGACGTGTCTGCGGCCATTTTATTGGCATCCTTATCTGCAGCTTCAGCCGACAGTGCCATCGTTTAAGCGTCCTCTACGGACAGATCTATCTTTGGCATTCGATTTATGCCGCACACAATTCTATCCCCTAGCATTCGGTCGAGCATGGTATCAAAATTGCAGTTGTCCGCACTTCGACGAATTTCAGTAATGAATCCTTGAACAGACTCACCGTCAAGCAGGGAGCGGTTAAAGAAGCGGAATCTTTTGGTAATCTCATGTCGCTTGGGATCAAAAAACTCGTTCAGGACTTTCACGACGTCTTCGTACTTCAAAGATTTTGGCTTCTTCAGCGCTACTCGTCCTGCTAATATTTGAACGGTGCGCGTGCTTAACGCTGCCACCAAAAGCGTCCGTTCTTTGCCGACTCCGTCACGCCCGTTGCCTCAAAGTATGCCTCTGCCTTGATACCAGTTGTCTCTTTCGTCGTCGAGGTCGGCCAGATGCTGGTGTGCCATCGTCGAGTCGTCGCTCCGTAGCCTAGATGCCGTCCTGTGCTTCAAGGTTTCGCCAGGGTCGTCGCTTTCCGCTTCTCGTCGCCTCCGTTACATCGTAAGTCGGACACTGCGCTTGACGCAGGCGAGGCAGACACAAGCGGGACGAATGGGCGTTTATTTGCAGTACACGTCGAAATATACAGACCAGTTAAGGAAGGAGGGGAAGGGAAACAAAGTAAGAAAACATAAGATAGGCAACCAAATTGGCACGTGTAGCTGTCGACATCACCTGAGAATTGATAAGATTAACACTGCAGTTATAAGAGAAACAGTGTTGTCGAACGCTCCAAATTAGTTTCAGTCACATGGGATATTGCCTACACTACACGAAAGTCTTACTACAATTGGCTTTTAGCACTCTGCCTTCAACGAAATGCAACCGCTGCAGTCGAAAAATTCAAAATTGGTTTTTGGGGAAGGAAATAGCGCAGTATCTGCCTCACATCTCAGCGGTGTTATGGTCGGGCAATCTGCCGGGATTCCAATTCTGCAGGACGCAAAATTTCTCCTGCGAACGCCCCTTTGATAAGCCCCAGTGCTGCGCCGCAAGGCAACGGCGCCCTAACGCCCCCTTGACAAGGCAAGTTGTTGCGCCGCAGGATAGCGGCGACATATGGGGAAGTATCAGCGAGCGACTTGCCCAAACGTCCAGCAAGCTGCGAGACAGCGAGGAGCCGGTATCCCTTTCCCCCTGGACGTCACCGCGCGCGGCAAACTTGAAGCGGGTGGCCAGCGCGGTCGCTGGTTTGACCTCTCGGACTGCAGCCAAATGCTGCCTTTGTATTGGACCGTTTAAGTGACAACCATTCCTCGGGCTTTATAAGTCCCACCGCTGCCGCTTGGAGGGAGAAACCGACCCACCGCGAGTCGAGTGCTACTCACGAGTGCAGTCAGACGGTGCGACGCGATGGAACCTCGCCGGTCGTCGACGTGCGGAAACAGTCGCGTTTGCTGGTAGCTCTCGGCCCCCGTGGCAAACTTGTTCTGTACAAATGCCCTCTATATAGTGTATAAAGCGCCTTTTGTTATTCTCACCGACGCCTGACTTCGAGTGTTCGCTACCGCCAAGAGAGCTGGCAGCGCTCAGTCACGAAACGGGTGGCGAGCGCTACGGGACCACCTCCATGGCACAACAACGGACACCTGAAGCGCGTCATAAGGGGAGGGATAAAGGAGGGACTGCGAGAAGAAAGGAAGAAAGAGGTGCCGTAGTGTAGGGCTCCGGAATAATTTCGACCACCTGGGGACCTTTAACGTGCACTGACATCGCACAGCACGCGGGCCCTTTGCGTTTCGCCTCCATCGAAATGCGGCCGCCGCGGTCGGGTTCGAACCCTGGTACTCCGGCTCAGTAGCCGACCGCGCTAACCACTGATGCATCGCGGCGGGTGTCATTTACAGTTAGAGACAGCGATGCTACTACGCCTTCACGGTGAGTGAAGAACTAATGGAGAGACGTAGCGTGGCCGGGATGCGCACTCTCTACTTGATTGAGAAGAACTGACGTCACCTGCGTTTAGCTTCTTCCTGTCCCTGTCAAGAGAGCTGAGGTGCATGCGCTGTCTGGTGAGCATTAATCGAAAAAAGGGAAGTCGCATGAGCGTGTTAGCCTTTGAAGTCGACTAGCTGTGCTCTCTGTAACTCAAGAAGAGGATTGCATGACGAAAAAAAAAGGTTAACTATTATGCTACCTTTTCAATGTGATTATTCAGCGCAGCTACTGATTTATTTCAACCATTGGCGACTGCAGACGGAACGCGCAGTGCAGAACGGAAGCGACTTTGGATTTGGGCTTCGGCAGAGCACAGCGAAGCGCCGTCACTGAGCCCCTCCTCGGGCGGCGAGTTTCGTGGCAGCAGCCACCGCAGACGGAGTACCACTCTGGCTTAATTGAGGGTTATAGCCTAGCGTGATACACGATCCGCCACCGTGATGCTCTTCCCCGAGTACCACGGACACACTAGACACCTTTAGCATGCCGTGTACCGTGTCACCGTTGCCGGAGAACCAGGAGCCCGCCCACCACCGGTGAGCACGCGCTGATTGGTCCCGATGCTGCAGGAGCGCGCGCAATTGCCCGGCACCTGCGCCATCCGGCGCCGCGAAGGCGTTTTGCGCATACGCATTGGCTGCGAGCGGGCTCCCGGTGCTCCGGTACCGGTAAACGTAACACGTTTCACACTATGCTAAAGGTGTGTATTGATACGTGCCCGCTGAGTGCGCGTTAATTGGCTTCGACACGCCAGGCGCGCACGCAGATGACGGGCACGTGGTGCCATCTGGCGCCCTCGGGGCAATCTGCGTACGCGCAGTGGCGCCTCGCGTAATCGCTTGACGGCAGCGGATCGCGGGTCGCGCTGGGCTGTAACTCTTTAATGTCGCCATTCCGTCTTTTTCCGCTTTCTTTCTCGCACTCTCTTCACCATCGCCACACCTCATCCTTATTTGAACTCCTTTTTAGCCCTACAGGTTACGCCACGGACGATGCAAAGGGACGCTGTTAACGCGTATTTTTGTCCTGGTATCCGTTCTCCAGGGTATGGCCTGTTCACTGATATAGCAAGAAGTGAAGCAAACATATATCTTGCTAATTACAATCGCAAACGTGGACGCCAACTTAAATTTCCTTCATGGTGCTACTTACTAAGTCCAGGGCCTGAAATTTTTTTACAAGACATCACGCAAAAGCCACGAGAACTGAACACCTAAATTTGCAGTTGAAAGATCGCTTTTTATCCTGATACCTTATTTCTTCCGTGCACAACGTATGTAAGACACTCTGTTCGGCGCAGAAGGTTTGCAATGACCTTTTGCATGCAGTACCGTTGACGTGAAATACAGCGATTTCCGATCAGCTTCCTCCTGAGTTAATTGCTGGAACAACAAGAATTGCTTGCAACAACCAGAGCTTCTCTTAACAGCTGATGATCCGTGGAAATCAAGATTTTGCAAGTTGTGTTTCATTTGTCAGAAGCGGCATGGTTTCATGGGTAGTAGCGGTATTTCCGACATCCTAATTTTACTGTCATTGTTTTCTTACCCCTTTCATTCCTCACATCCTCGCGCATCCCTCTGCAGCACCATAGGACATAAAAAATGGACTCGATCTGGTTGTCAAGAGTGGTCAATTTATTTCACGAAAGGTGTAGCGCTATCTGGGGCGCCTCAAGATGGTGGTAGCCCCGCCACTTCAGTCTAGAGGTCCTCAGGCATTTTCCTTAGCAGAACAGCGCGCATCTCTTCCTTTACCAATCTTGGTGTGTAGCAAACGCCGTGTACAGCGCCAGCCACGTACTCATGATGAGCAGGTGACGCAAGCTCGCGTTGTCCATAACGCTACGACCCGACAACTACCCTCGCCCCTCTTCACTTCCCTATATGCTGAGAGGTGCGGAAGTAGAATATAGTGCCCGTAAGTCCCAACAGTCACACAAAGAACGTATGGGCGAGATTTCGCAGTAGCCCCGTCCACCACCAAGTCAACGCAAGTCAGCAGCGTGTGCTGGCGCTACCTCCTCCTCTTCGGCACGTGGTCGGCGTTGGCCAAGCTGGTCACTAAAGGTGCTTCGACACCGGCCGCCTTCAGCTGCATCTTTTTGTATCGGGCAGCTCGTTCAACGTCTCCGCTGCATCCGTCACGTCCCTTTTGTTGTTTTAAACTTCATAGCGCTCGCCTGATCTTGAGCGGCCTTAGAAAACATTTGCGGCGCATTGCGAACCAACGGAAGATCAAGACGATGGCAGCAACCAGCGCTTTGCGCCAGAGGGCACGAGTTCAAACGCGCAGTGCGAGAGCCTGCTGCGAAGGCCGCAGCGCAATTCACTAACCTCTAAACGGCCGCGGCCAAGTAGTCTAGGGCAGCACGAAACGAAAGAGGCTCTGTTTACGCCACCACTGAATCAAATCCCTCTCGAGACAGAAAATGTTTTTTTTTTTCCTGCTAGATAAAGAACGCACGGAAAGTTCAGGAACACTTCGGATAAATTCCGCTTCAGATTCTTCCTCATGTTCGGCATCATGTGCGTTGTAGTTTTCTGACAGCGTTCACCTTAATTTACCGGGGAGGAAAAAGCATTTCACGCTTGAAAGATGCCTCCTTCCACGAGTGTCTATAGCTGTTATACAACCGACAGCGTGTTAATAATTACTCACAGGAGGGAATAAATACTATATACATGGGCACAGAGCCGGGGTTCGTACTTCCCTACTTTGCCCTGTGAAGAAATTTCGATACGCTGGCAATATATACGTGAAAAAGCTGCAGACACCATCTAGATCGCCTTTGTGCCTTATTGAGTGTACGTATTGCGCAAGTGGAAACGGCCGATGGAGTTTAAGTAAGGAAATTCTCCCTCTCGGGATCTGAGCTACAACCCGACGTGTCTCGGAGGATATACCTGATGTAAATCTCCGACACGCTAATTGCACTAAACCTTCGAAACACTGTCGGATCGAAAAATGAAGCACCGGAAAACAAAGTGAAAAGCAAAAGAAACACCGAAAGCTGGCGCATGCACCTCTACGCAAGTGCGATGCTCGATAGGAGGCAGTCCGGGCAGAGCCGCCCAGCGCAAGTATACCGAGCGAAAGGAGGCGAGTCGCAGAGTTCAACGAGCTGAGAAGCCGCGTCTGGCACGGGGCGCAGATGAATGGCGAGCCATGCGAGAGGCCCAGCCCCGAACAAGAACGGAGGGGCCGGGAGCGAGACGCGATGAAAACAAAACCGACCGCTGATGAAAAGAACGAGGGACAGACACCGGAACGAACACGGCCGGGCACGCAGGGTCGAAGAAGAAGAGGGCAGAGACAGAGGACCGGCAAAACGCCAGCAGCGAAATCGCGGCCTAACAGAAGAGGGGGCAGCAGCCTTCGTCTCTCCTGATCTTCCTGATAGAAGTTGTTCGATGTCTGCAGATCGATGCGAACGTGCCGCGAAAAGAGAAGCGATTGGGAAGCGTGCGGACCCCCCCCCCCCCCCCCCCCCCCCGCCTCTTCAGCCTTCTTTGGTTTCGGACCGGCCTTTGATAGATCTCGACTAGAGCCCGCCCCGCCGCGCTGCTGGGCTACGCGGACGCTTCGACGATGCCTGATCCTCTCGTCATGGCGACGACTCTAGCTTCGTCAAGAGGCCCTTTTCGAACAGCCAATAACTTATACTGTGCAGTGATCCTCTAAACACGTAATAACTTCACTGTCGATGTCCTCTTTGTTTTAAACAGGTTTAACTTTCCTGCTTTCTGGACGACTTCTTTCGCACGTGGCAACATCCTTAGGAGCTTCCACCTTGCCGTTTTCGTTTGTTTTTTGGCAGCTTGCTCCAACTGCTGCCTGATGAAACTGCCGTTCGTGCTATCTTTCTGAAGCGATATGCGCACAATTTGCCCTTTGCCGCTGTGATCTCGGCAATGGAATGTGCTGGTGATTCGCATCGTCTACCTCGACGAATCACTCGGTGACGAAGATTGCATCTTTGGACTCATCGGCTCGCGAGAGGTCAGCCGTACTCATACACTATATTTTGGCCTTGATGCAGTTTTTACCTGCCATTGTTGCTTTATGAATAAAACTAAGAATTCGTCAGGTTGCTGCAGTGCGGTAGCCAGAAGGCTAATTATACTGGCAGAGGAAAGATGATTCCCGTGAAATTAAACAAAAAATCCATACGCCTGATCGCATCACGTCTCGGCAATGCAATAGCATTAGATGCATTTGATGCCGTTGCCGTAAGTGACATTTCCTCCGGCATTTAGCCGCCACCGAAATGCGAACGTCACAGCCGAGATCTAACCCCCGTCTTTTGGATCAGCATCCGAGCGCCATAACCATTTAGCCACAGCGGCGGCTTTAATTTGAAGAACTACTGCAAGCCATTGCTATAGCACGCAAGAGTAATTTCCAGATAGCATCCTCAGGAATTGAATTTCATCGTTTCTTGTTAACTTGGCATGAGCATAGCTTTGAGTCCTACCGTAGTATATTGTCACATGATGGCAAGCTAATGAATATAAGACGACACAATGGATGGTGATGGAATGATTCAGTGGCTTCGGGAATCGAGAACAGCACGTGCGCTCCTCATTATTTCGTCTTTAGCCGCCGCGGTGGCTGTGTGGTTATGGCGCTCGGCTACTGGCCCGAAAGACGCGGGTTCGATCCCGGCCGCGGCGGTCGAATTTCGATGGAGGCGAAATTCTAGAGGCCCGTGTACTGTGCGATGTCAGTGCACGATAAAGAACCCCAGGTGGTCGAAATTTCCGGAGCCCTTCACTACGGCGTCTCATATCCTGAGTTGCTTTGGGACGTTAAACCCTCTAAACCAAACCTATTTCGTCTTTGTATTGTACATGACATGGCACAGGGCCACCAAGTGATCTTCTCGGTTGCGAACCAGGTGGACGGCGCTGACGATGTGAAGCTGGACATGACGAAGCGCGTGAGTGCATGGTTCACCGGAGAAAATAAGGTGCATGGCTTCCCGCCGCGGTGAATGCTAACTTGTTCAGATGAGGGCTGGCCCCGAAGATTCCTGGCCGCAGGTCACCTCAAGCCGACGGCCGGGTACCGAACGGCATGGGCAGGGGGGGGGGGGGGGGGGTGGGGGGGCTGTGTACTCACCTGTGGGCGGCTTCTCGGGTCAGTGTGACTATATGGTCTGGTAGGTGCAGTGTCGTCAGTTCGCCGTGTCTTCTGGTCCGAGCGGGGAACGGGGCTCGGATGAGTGGCGAGTTCGGGTCTGTTCTGGCAGGCTGAGGCACAGCCTGCCGGCGCGGAACCAGAACACGCAGCAGACAACCAAGGCAGGCGCAAGACGCTGAAGCTCTAGGACCACGATGATTAGGATACCTCGCACCTCACACCAAATATTACGTAACAGCAACCCAATGGAAACAGGGCAAGACGATGGTGATGGCATGAATTGACGGCTACAGGCCGAGCTTGAGCTATCCTGCCCGCGCTACTGCCCTCTCGTCTTCTTCTAGTCCGTGACAATATTCTTGTCACCCTCAGGCGGACTGCGGCCAAGGTCACCTTACCCCGTGCCAACCACTTCCCTTTCATTAAATTACATTCTCTCTCTACCCTCAGCAACACTATTTCTGACATCATCGCAGTGTGGCCAGCATAAAAGGCACCTCGCGTAAACAGTCCGGATTTCCTTGTCCGTCGAGTGTAGTGCAAAAGTAGAATGTTACAGCACTGACTGGACTATAACCTGTCACAACTTCTTCCACTCCTTGGCATTTAAATTTGAGAGGCATATTTAAGCGTTCGAGGTTGCGCCTGAGAAAAATAGGGCCCAATGTAAGCTGTCTTTTATTAGCTGCTCTTCACTGCTCGGCCATTTATTCAAAATTCGCAGTTTCTCAATCTTGTATTAGTCAACGAGATTAGTTTTTATAGTCACTATAGTAATAGAGCAATAAAGCACACTTTCGCGTTCCCGTTTGGCTGTAGCTTTCACTGCATAAAAAAAACCTCTAAAACAGCGTGCACCCAGAAGCACAAAATTCGATAATTAGTACAAGCGCTAGTTGAAAGCGAAATAATACTGCAGTCAAATAGCCTTACACCTTCCTTCGTCGTGGTACGCCGTAGTAAATCTATGCACACAATTGGCAGCTATACCTTCAGCCCAATAATTCAGAGCCTTCTTCGGGTTCGTGACGCTGGATTAAGCATTTACCTCAACCAGCGCGTCCTCTGCCTCAACTGAGCTAAGATTTAAAATCTGCATGTGTGCTGAGGCAAGCCATCAATTCCAAACACCAAGGTCCCTGCCGAAAATTTCCGTAAGAAGCTTTATGGAAAACTTATGGATTCCACATATTTCCACAAAAATTTGTATGGATGCTGTATGGACTTATGGAGTCCACATATTTTTCCACAAAACTGTTTGTGGAAAGTTATGGATTTTGCGGAGTGCGTGGGGTAGTTGCGGACACATGTGGACAATGACTTTACGGGTGATGGAGTTTTATGGATGGGTGTTATGGAGAGACTTTGTGGACCACAGGAATCCATAAAATCTCGACGCGGAGTCCGTCAATTATGTATGGAAACTGACGGACAGTGTGGAAGTGGGTTGAGAACACAATTGAAGCTTGCAATTCCTGCAAAAGGCATACGACCAGGTATGCACAATGACCACAGCCTCCAATGCCAGTATATTAGTACCAGATATAATCAATTTAATTTTATAGCCGCCGCGGTGGTGCAGTGGTTAAGGCGCTTGACTGATGACCCGAAAGATGCGGGTTTGATCCCAGCTGCGGCGGTCGCATTTCGATGGAGGCAAAATGCTAGAGGCTCATGCACTGTGCTATATGTCAGTGCATGTTAAAAAATCCCAGGTGGTCGAAATTTCCGGAGACCTTCACTATGGCATCCCTCATATATGGCCCATTAAACACCCCATAAACCACAATTAAGTAACACAAATGAAGCATATACTTGCAATGTATACTCATACACATAATGATCGGTTTATTGAATACAACTGATATATGCACTTCAAAACCAATATTTCTCATGTTTACAATGCGGTTTAGGAGCTGCAAGTAAAACTGCTGAAAATCATAAGTAGCCGAGCCGACCATGCAGTGCTCATCTGATAGCAGCAGCCGTATTCCAATGAAGGTGGAGTGCAAAAAGCGGTGTGCTATGCGTTGTCAGCACGTGTTAAAGAAAACTATGCTGTCTGAATAATTCTGGTGCCCTTTACTTCAATGCAATCCACTTATAACGACATTTAGAAAAACCAGAAAATTTGATGGTTATAACCAATTAACGTTATATCTGGACTGGCAAAAAAAAACACATCCATGTATTCCCCCATGCATGTAGGCATTACCCCATAAATGTAAGGGCGCACAGCGTCTTGGCACTATGCCAAGTTAGCCGAGCGAGCCACCCCACCCCCTCCGGAGCTCCCGTCAAAAGATAAACAGGCAGTAATGTTATCGGCATAATCATCATAGAGCACCTTGGTGCACTGCCAAGGACTGTGATGCAGGCAGCGCAAAACGGGGAACGTGCAAGAAAAGGGAACACTTAAAGAAAAGTAAATTCTCAACCACATTGGGCGGAAACTAATTTTTTAGTCAATGTTGCGCGGCAGCGGCCAAGCAAGCTCCTCCCTCCAGCTATTGTGTCAACGATAGTGCTTGGTTCTCGAGGCCGTAGGCAACGCTCCCCCACGGATTTCGCCATGCCGGTCCGTTCGGAGTTTTTACCTCGTTCACTTCAAAGGATTTTGTTTTTTATCAAGCTTTCAGAAAAAGTTTGACTGTAAATACCATCTGGGTGGTTAGAATCCTATCATTGTATCTGCTATTTCACCAATAATTCTATCGTTATATACGGTTTATTTTCATATAGTGGCAATGGGAGAATTCAGAAATCTAAAGAATTTGATAGTTATAAGCGATATATCGTTATATCTGGTATCATTATAAGTGGATTACACTGTACAGCACCTCTCATAGCCCAGGTATTGCTTTGGAACGTTCGACCATGCTGTACAGTTTACTTTAAATTTTCACCGTGCACTAAAGAGGAATCTGAACTTACTGTGGGAACTCAATCTACACAATCCGGGCGTTCTTGGAAACTTCGAATTATGGTCCTGTGTGGCTGATTGCCCTAATTATACCGGATTAAACATCCCGGCTCCCGCCTTTTGCTTGAACTCAACGCAGTAGGTAAGCGGAGTCAACCAACGTGTGGAGTGCCTTTAGCCAGCCCAGTGGCGGCTTCACTTTCGCTTATTTTTAAGTTTCTGTGAATAAACAGCTTCAGTCACAGACAATACAGGCACAGGTTATGCCCATAGAAATAAAAATGCATGTGGACTCTTTGATTTACGTGTCACTTCGCCAATGACAGAGCGGCAAGCCGCCATGGGACTGCCCGACTCTTTAGTTGACTCCTCCTACCTGCCATGTTGAGTTAAGAAAAAAAGAAGGTGGGAGCCAGGACGTTTCATCCGATTTAATTAGGGCAATCGGCCTCACAGGACAATAATTCGAAGTTTTTAACAATGCCCGGAATGTGTAGATACAGTTCCCGTGGTAAAAAGACGACTTCAGATTCTTTACTGTGCCTTTAATCACGCTCAATGAAGTTTGGCAGCTTGCAAATGTACAGCCCCTCTTCTTCCGCAAATTCAATCAACACACATGGCGCATGGATATCTTTCAGTTTCAATACAGTAATAACACCTGAAAGAGATCGAAAGCATTCTATGATGTGCGGAGGTAGCTTGTGCTGGCTTTCCATGCAAACAACCTTAGTGCACAACAAAATGCATTCTCTGGTTTCATTTTCGGTAACCTGAAAAATGCGGTTTATAACAAAGAAATCATTCTCTGTTGTGCAAATAGCTGTACTGTTGCTCTTCTTTGCCCTCTCATACCTTGTGCTGTGCAGCACAGTGGAGCGGAAACTAAACCGAAAATGCTCCTCAAGAGAAGGAACGCATCCAAAGCTCAACATAAGGCTGTTTTTTTCTTCTGTTGAAAGCACGGGAAATGGATCACAAGCTCCAAACATATAAGAGTTACCCACACGTGTGGCATTCAGAGTGAGTGGGTGCCCCAGCATTGTGCATATGAAATTTCTGGCTTGCTCCTGAACAGTGCAAAGTGCCACAGCCAAATCCACTTGCTGCAGCATAATCATTCTTTCAATGACCTGGTCAGGTGCCCCATTTGCTGATGTTATTGCTCTAAGCACCCTACCATTCCCAGTTTCAAAAACAAATGCCGAATGTGCCCACAGTGGCCCGAAGTTCTTAGCAGCCTTCGCCAGGTGGAGAAGCTGGTGGACGTTGAATGTCATCAGCCGCGCTCCATACAGTGCTGGCATCCGTGAAACGAAGTCCTCTAGTAGGCGGCCTGCACCAAGATAGTACCAACATCTCACTGTAAAAATATCTAGTGATACCAAAAATGTAACGTGTAATTTAGGTGCGTTCCATTAGTAATATCAGATAAAGAAAGTAATTACGTGAACCACAAGAGGACAACTGATAAGTACTTTCTAGAATAAGCTGATAACCAGAGAAGGGATGTTGAACACTGTGGGAACATACTACAGGAAATGCAAGCTCATACGGCCGAGTCAGGCTCGAAACAGAAAAACAGTATTTAATAATAAAAACAAACATGAGATAACTTTGGAAAAAAAAAGGATTGAGCCCACTGCTATGCGGCGCTCATGAAACCATGAGCTTCTAAACGTCCTTTTAAGCATAGCATTACTTGGCTCATGCTTGGCGTGAGCAGAATGTGAACGAATGATGGATGGCCATAGAACAATGAACAGAGAGAACACAGAGAGAGAGGGGAACCTCTCATGGTGAACAACAAGCTGTCTAAACGGCATTCTTTAGAGAATATGCAACTGCAGCTGGAAACTACTAATCCTGATTGTCAGAAAAGTAATTGAAATGTAGAGTATCGTGGTCAATAGACTGGACTAAACTGCACGCTGAAAGCAGCGCTAGTCATTGAGGCACCCTAAGATAGACAATCCTGAATGCTCCTAAAAAAAAACTGAGCAGCTGCAGAGTGCTGTCACATCAACTCTTAGAGAAAGACCACCACTAAGCACAGCACACACAAGACTAGAGGCTGTATCTATCAATGGCTAACAAAAATGCACTTTTTTTCAGCAAAGAGACTATTTAATTAAGCATTCAGTACCCCTCAAGTGGGCAACAACATGCAAACACTCAACTTTTAAAGGGACACTGAGTGACAAATGAAGTAGGCCTGTATAGATTAAAGCAGCCTAATAAAAATGCAATGGGAAATCTTATGAACTAGAAAACATCACAAAATTAAATGCAGATATCACCACCATCAGTCGTTGTCAGATGATAACTGCAATGATATGTAGGCAGTTTTCACTCGCATATCCCTAGTTGACATTGCCATGCACTTCATGCAGTGACCGCAGAGTCCTTTCCAGTCAAGTCGTCATGAATTTGAATCGTCTCATTTGCAGGTTCGTCCTTAAGCTATATCAGACTACATTAGTACATCCTGCAGTGGCACCACTTTAGTGAAATATTCAAGAATGACACAATCTATAGAGCAAAGAATAAAAGAATCAGAAGCAGCACAAATACTACAAACCACAATAAACTGTTCATGACAAACACCTGCAGACCATAAGCACAAGGCTCTCCTTGCTTTGAGATGCCACATTTTTTCCCTGAACTACCAATAAGTACTTTTGGTGCCTAGCTTCTAATACTGTATTATACAGCTGGGCCTCACCTGCATGATTTATTTGCTGCAATGTCCGCTCTTCCAGCAGTAGGGTGAATATGGCTTCAACCAGCAATGCAAAGTGGTTCAGGTAGCGCTGAGGTAGTATGCCCAAGCATAAGGGCAGGGCATAAAAAAGCAACCAATGCCGCCATTCGCTGGCTTTCCAGTGGCACTTGTCCTTGAGCGAACGTGGCAGACGGGTGAATGAATGAGGTGGCTTTATTGCCAGCAGCCTTCTGTCCACTTTGGCCATTGTTACGGGGCGCCCTGCACAAATAAAAATGTTGTGCACTTGGCCCTGGTGTGCACGTAACAAGGGCAATGGCTTATCACTGTTTACTGTTCTAGTCTAAAAAGCAGCTTTCTAACCATAGCAGCTGAAGCTGCATGCACAAATTTTGTGGGCCCTTTTAAGCATTAAATCTCAACATAGCAGGAGGACATCTTGTAAAAAAAAGGGCACTGAAATGACGTCAGGCACTTACGTTGCATAGAAAACATTGAGAAGGGTAACAGAACAAAAAATCTCTGCCTTTGTCTTCACATGCTGCAGACAAATTCACACAAACTGGCTGAGAAGATGGCACTGGCTGCTGTGACGCAGAATTAGAACATAAGTGAACCAACGTGAAAGGCGTTGGATTAGGTTACGTTCCAGCATGGCACAACATACCAAGATGTTATGTCGCACAGCTCACAATTCCAAGGTGAAAATTATGACACCACTTTGTTTTGACTCATAATTCAAGCTCTATAAATGAATTTTTTCTGGATCCACTGTCATAAGTTTATGGAGACCCGCCGTGGTGTCTCAGTGGTTAGGGTGCTCGGCTACTGAGCCGGAGTTCCCATGTTCGAATCCAACCACGGCGGCCACGTTTCGTATCGATGGAGGTGAAATGCAAAAACGCGCCCGTGTGTTGTGCGACATCAGTGCACGTTAAAGATCCCCAGGTGGTCGAAATTATTCCCCAGCCCTACACTAGGAGCCCTCTTTCTTCCTTTCTTTCACTCCCATAGTTTCTGCGCCATTTCCTTTCCTCAAAAGCCAATTTTGATGTTTATGGAATGCAATATCAGATAGTGAAATTAATTGCACTGCTGTTTTTGCATGCAGCCTGAAATGTTTAAATTAGAAGGTGCAGCATTAAACTTCAAGTGATATGAACAAGATGCTAAGAAATTGAAATTTTTGCCAAAGTTGCATTCTGCAAGCTGTTGGTGATTGCTTACAACCAATGCAAATAATATGAACCCCTACTGGCGTTCAGTGGCACTGCGTGGCTGTCATGCAAATCATATCCAGGTTCCTTTTTTCGAGCTGCACAAATGCAGCTTACCCAACTTTCTGAGCACTCAAGCATGCCAGACTGTTCTTTATTGTTTGTGAAACTATGAACCTCCTCATGCTCATAAGTCTCTTAGTGCTTTTTCGTAAGTTAGTTATTTTTCATGTCTAATTTTGATAGCAGGACATAGGACCACACCTTGTTTGAGGAGCCAGCTGAATGAGCACTGCAACTTGAACATCAAAGCTAAGCTCCATCGTGTCAGCAGCTGAACTAGACGGCAACAGTTAATTAACCCTTTCTGGTCAGGTATAGCTTCCCCACTGACTCCTGCAATGGTCAGCATTCTTTTGGTCTTCCCAGCTCCTCGCAATGAAAGGGAGTGCCACATCATGGCTTGGTTATAAACATTTATTTAAAGCCCTGTGCCGAGCCATGCCGGACTATACCAACCACACGCACACTTTTCCACTGTCGGGTGATGCCCGAGGTATGACCGGAATGGGTTAAGGAGTACCAGCCAGTAACAACCTTTGTTATCTCTTTTTTCCTATGCTTAATTTAGGTCAATGTACCCTTCAGCAATGTAGTACAGAGTATTAGAAAAAATTTTAAGGTTACTTAGTGCTATAATGAGTAGAAGTGTAGCCTTTTTACTTTCTCCGCTACTTACCAATGTAGAACGGTTGCTGAGAGTTTGCTGAATCAAACCACTGGTCAGTAAGGCATTTCGTGACCCCAATGAGCACACAATGCATATACTCCACTGTGTGGCCAAACACAATGTTAAAGTGTTTCAGGTGATTCAGTGGTGACTGCCCTTTAAGCCCATTCACAGCATCTTTGATCTTCTCCGCAAACTCCATGTCTTTCGACATCTCCCCTGGGGTCCGCTCCTCACCGACTGTAACACTCATGTACCTTTGGGCCCCTGTTGAAAGGAGAGAAATAGTGTGCATGCTCGATTATTTGCCTGCAGAAAGCAGAATCTACAGGAATTAAGCAATGCCTGCATATGTTTTATGCACTAAACTATTATGAGCAAAAGTAATCGATCCAACTGTCCATGGTGCGAACCATATTCCACGCTGCATGCTGGCGCTGCCTGACGAAACGCTCATATTGTTGAAAACGTCGCAGTGTGCCAATCTTGACACTAGGAGCACTTCGTCAGGTAGCATCCACATGTATACAGTGCAGTTTGGTTTGGAGTGCAGACTGAAAGCCCTTACTTTTGCTTATGACAGTACTCTTGCTGGGTATAAGTCTCTCACGTGACATTCGCATGATGTATCTAGATGGGGAATTTTAGGCCCGCCTTCAATACTTTGCACCTCATATCTGCTGTCACGGAGAAGTGTGGCACATGATCTATATCACATGTTTCTAATGGCAAATTTTTCAGCAGCCAGAGCTTTCATAAAGTGCACTGACAACTTTGATACAAACTGACCGCTGCAAATGCAACGTTTTTCCTTAGCAGTATTTGAACACCGCTTCAACTTATCCATTTTTTGGTCATAGCCAGCTCAGACAGAACACTCTAAATGCATTTCAGGGCATGTTACAAGCTGTTCAAAATTAAGATATGAAATTATTAAGCATATCCACTAAGTTAACATACATGCACAAGTGTTCAGCCAGATGCAATGACAAATTTGATCAACCATACCTTCGTGAAACTCGGCACAATTGTAGCACCAAGGGCAGCCGAAGAGACCATTAAACTGGACCATGTTGATCACAGATGCTCGGGCTGGCGCATCCACGCAGCAGCACAGTACATGAAGTCCTGATGACAGCAATGTATGACCTGCCTTCCAAGTGATCTTGCCAAACTGATTGATCTCTTCAACAAATTTGGTTAAGAAGGTTCTCATGTACGGGTGCTGGCCGAACCACAGCCCACCTATCAAGCAGTTCTTTAGCCTGTCGCAAGGTGGCAGCTCGTTAATCAAAAACTGGATTGGCCACACAGATGATGACGATGACTTGAATACGGGGCTTCCATCTGTGTTGATAGTGATGGTAAGATCCATCCAGCCAATTTTGCCGCTCTTCCTCAACTCCTCGGCCATAGATCCACTTGTGATGTCCTGCAACAGTGCGGCTCCTCCTTGCTGAATGACTGCCTTTAAGTTCACAAGTCTTTCAAACAATGCAGCCTTTGATTTTGCAAGCAAACATTTCATCTGTTCTTTCAAATCTAAAATGATGAAAAAATGTCCCCTAGCTTTTAGAACACAAAGTTCCGTGCTAACCTCGCAGTCCGGGCACCTCATTGATGACATTCCGGGCACTGACACAAGCACACTGCCACAGGTGTCACAATAAAAAAACCGCTTCACCAGCCTTTCCTTGCGCGACGACCAAAGCTTTCGGAACACAAACTTTGACCGAGGAAGTACATCACCTTTAAAGCCAAACAGACCATCTATGAGGCGCAGCAGATCATTCAGGGCCTCCCAAGTGAGTCCATGAGTGACGACAAACGCCATTATCATTATTATCGCGGCTGCCTTTGTCGTTGTGGAGCCCGGAATTACTGCTGCCTCAAGCTCGACAAAGTCCGATGCCAGAAACTCGCGTTCGCCGTCGTCGTTTTCGGTTTCTCCCGACGTAGAACTGCTGTCTTCGGGTGTTTCGCCAAGCCGGTCAAAGTCGTCTGTTTGGAACAAATCTTCGTCATCGTCATACGAGGTGCCGCCTGCCTGCTCATCGTGGGCACTCAAAGTAGGCGAGGCTGGCTGCGCCGCTTGTTCTGCTGCTGGTTGCTCGCCACTTGGAAGGTTCAGCAAATCGCCCACAACGCCTCCGCCGTTGACATCTCCGTCGTTGGCAGCTGACGTCGATGAGGCACAATGCTGAGCGCGAAGCCGCACTTCTTGCTGCCTCCTGTAAAGTGTGGTCTTCGGGACAACAAACGGTTCGTCTTTGTAGAAATAACGCTTCCGTCGTTTCTTGGTCACGTCCCCATCCATAGTAGTCTAAGAAAAACTAAATGAAACAGGCAGGCAAAAAATACCAAACTAGAATGGGAGAAATTGAACAAAATAGCAGCAGAAGGTGACAACAAAGTGACCACTGCTCTATCGGTCTTGACCGGTCTTGACTCTTGAAGTCTTGATTGTCTTGACTTTCGCCCTCCGGATACAACCGCGAAATGCGCTGTGCAAAACACTGTAGCAATTTGAAGTCCACTGGGTACCTGCAGTCGGCTTTGTTCTACGCAAAAAAGAACTGTAAAGTTTATAAGTATTCATTAAAATATGCTCCGCGTGCGCGCTAGAAAAAATTGCCTTTTCAAAGCATGGCCATAACAAGCCAAAAGTATCCAAAGCTTCTAGCCATCGTAGCTGTGTTAGGTATTAGGTGCAATTTTTTGGGGTCCCTAGCTGCGCTGCTTTGTTAGCCTACGAAAATATTTCTTTATTATGGAGCCGTTGCTCGCATACGTGCTGTATAAAGACGGTGAAAAGGCCGTCGTGCCAGTCAGCCTAATTAAAGATTATTGCCCAAAATCTACAAAGGACTTGGCGAAAAACAAGTTGGTCTACTGGCGGGACAAAGACGCTCCGGATGGCGGTGATGAAGATTATTATCCTGGCGATATAGAAGAACTGGCTGGTAAGTGACAACAGTATTTTTGTCCACACTAAGAAATCCGGAAATCAGTCGCGTTGCTACGCTTGTAGGAGGTGTGCAAATTTATAAACTATCGCAGCGCGCGTGACGCTAGTGCATGCGGTACAGCTGCCTTTGAGGGTACCCCTCGCGAGTGCAGGCGGGCGTGACAAGAACTGGAGAGACCAGGAAATGCTAGGCTGTTTGCCCTCGCAGTTTCGTCGGGCAGGGCTTTTTCTGGAGAAAACCCGCAACAGACTGCCGCTAGCATTCATGATGACAGCGGTTTTGTGACTTCATCACAAGTCGCTATCGGGGTACAGCTTTGCTTGCAGGTCTTGCGCGGCTTCAACTTTCCAACTTGGTTAAGTTGGCGATGTAGGTATCTCATGTAGGATTGTGATATGGTGATTCATGAGTATAAGAACATGACAGTGATTTTGCTCGATAAAATGCATGACACTCGGCACCTTGAAGAGCCGAGTGGCGCCTCTCGCCATTGAGGGATTTGACAATGTCGCTCTGTATAAGGTTGCGATTTCGAACTTTACATTACAAAAGTTTTTCTCTTCGTCGCACCTGTCTAAAAAGATAGGGTTGCTATGTTTACACACAAGTACCCTAAAGGAGACGAGTGTCAGGAAGAGAACTCTCTCATTCATGAAAGGTGCAGTTTCAACATGTTTATATTTAATCTAAATAAAGTGAATGCTCCTGAAATGAATTATAATTACCCATGCTGTGCTGCAATTCTTGCAATGTTTAAAATAAAGTAATTGGGAAGTGCATGCAGTCTTGATGTGGGTATTTCTTTTCTATAGGCAGGTCACATAAGCACAGAAGTAAAAAAAAAGCACAGTACAGCAGATGAAAAGAAATTTTGGCACAGTGTTAAGTGCTCTGGGATTAATGTGGCATCCTTTAGGACAGCAACTTGAGTTCAGACATCTTGAGAGTTAATTCAGTATAATGCAGATGATCATGCACACTACCAACGCAATGAGCGGCCATATTTTTCTGCTCTACAGGGATTTCTCTCCTATGTGAGCTTAATCTCGAACTGAGCTCAAAGAAAAATAAAGCCCTGTGATGTGTGAAATGCGCAGTCGCAATAGTTAATTTGTAAAAAGGTTTGAAGACCTTAAGCTGCTCTGTTCCCTTGTCAGGTCATTCATGCATTCAAGGGCCAGTTTTGCCTGGCCGGTTTTCACACCTCCCCTGCTATGCACCCCAGTTATGCAGTCTTGCTGAGTGTATTGGTATGCGATACAGTGTATATTGAAGTATGAAATTGGATAAAAATAAGCAGAAAACTTACTGGCTTGAAGAAATGTTATTTTCATGGCCTTCTTGGATTTTTTTAATTGGAAACAGGCTTGTTTCTTATGTTGCACACAAGCGGTATGTACAGTGTCTCTGCTTATGGGTGCAAAAAAAAAGATTACAACGGCCATCTGTAATGGCAGAAATTGAGAAGTATTCATTATGTGAACACTCAGTTTAACATGTTGCACAAATCGCATTTTTTGTCTCCAGATTTTGCGGTTTTGTTTTCATCATTATTGGGTTTTCACTTGTGACGGGGTGTTGAAGCTATCTGTTTGGCATGAATAAAAGTGCTTTCATCGTGCAGGAGAGCTGCAAGAACACCTGAGGAAAAGAAAAACCTTCCAGTGCAGTGAACAGCAACAGGTATGTGAAGTGTAGTGAGATTCAATACTGGCATATACAAGGGCATTTTTAATTTGTCTTGTAGGTGTGCAACTCAGACATACCGGCCACGAGGGAGCCTGAGCTAGGCTCAGAATCTCTTGGGGCACGAGACGTGCCAGGTGAAGGGCTGGCAGAGCTGGCTGCAGCTGCACCAACTGCAGTAGAGGCTGCTGCCTCCAGCAGTCCGAGCCCAGCACAGCAGGGGCTACCAGTGCAAGTGAGTGGCACACATGATATATACAGTTAACGACCATTATTACCTTGTAGTGCCAAAAGAGAGGTAATGGTATTTGGTGCACTGAATGTTGTTCAGTTAGTAGGACAAGTCTTCCAGTGTGATGGGTAGAAGATCAGCCCATTTGCCCTGAGTAATATTTTCGTTGTTTTATCATAACTGAGTGTTCATTATAACTATATGGCTGTTATAAGTAAGCCTGATTGTGTTGGGAAACAAGTTCGTATTTAAATCAATATTTTTAACGAAAGAAAACTACTGGCCCTAACTATAGTTCGTGGAAACATACATTGGCAGTGTGTTTTTAGAATATATTGAAGTCAACAGTTTGACGGAAACCCATCTGGTCGGGATGATGCATGACAAAAAATAAATGATGCCGACCAAAAGAGCGAAGACAACTACATTTCGCCTTCCACGCGGCAGCCTTGTTCACAGTGAGGGCAAAAGGTAGAGTCGACGTCTTAAAGGGGTCATGACATGGTCTACCAACAAATCGTGGTTTTACATTGCAGGTACTAGCCACAACATTGTTATGCATGCCTAAAAAATATGCGGAGCTGGACTTGCGCTTTTCAAGTGGCAATTTCAATTAAAGCTATCAGCTCTAAGCCCCTCCCCCTGACAGCAACAGCCATATTGAAGCAGCCTGAGCTATGTCATAAACCGACAGTGCCGTTGTCTGCTGCAAGACTGCCGCGTGCACGGTTGGTGCGGAGCAATGTGTTCGTTCTTCGTTCAGCCCTCATTGTGAACAAAGCTCCTGTGTGGTAGCTGAAATATCTAGTTCGTCATTCTTTTGGTTGGTGTTGATTATTTTTTGTTGCGTTTTTAGAAAGCAAGATGGCATGTAGCGTATCACTTTCCAAATTTAATTTGCCATTTGGCAGGACATTCTTTGTGCCCTGTCAAATATGTCCTGTCTTTCACTGCAGTGGTGAAAAATCCTCTTATTAGTTATTATTTCTGGGCTGCACTTCCCATGCAAGGTGTGTTAATGCCTTGTGTGGGATAATTGATTTTGCTGTTGATCTGTTACTTCTCGAATATAATTAAAATTTTCCAGTCTTTCTTATCGTTCGTGTCATCCTTGTGTCGTTGTTGTTGTTGTTGTATGGGGTTTTATGGCGCATAAGCAACTATGGCTATCATGCGCCAAACACAAGGTTAGATGATGCTATGTCAAGTGTACAGAGGTTACATTATAATAGATTTAAAACACTGGCTTTCTTTAGAAACTTACAAACAAGTGAAAATTCGACGAGTGTTTGCTCGCCTAAAAGCAATGCGGGATGAAATGGAATGTGTTCATTGTAAAATACCGTAAAAACTTTTTGTCTAAGTTCTTCGAGATGCGAACAAGAAATTAAAATGTGATTTACTCTGAGCTCTTCACCACACATTTCACACACAGGTTTGTCTTTTTTTGTTAATAAGAAGTTATGGGTGATGTGTGTGTGACCTATGCGTAAACGACATAAAATTACTTCGATAAAACGCTCTTTATGGTGGCATGATTTTCATTCTTTTATAATGGGTTTTATGGTATGCAGCTTGTTGTGTCCTTCATTTTCCCAGGAAGGTTGCCACTTGTCTCTTAGTCTGCTATGCACTAACTTCATGTAATCCCTAGGAGGCAAATTCACATGTTTTATTTCCATGGTTCTGGTTTGTGCAGCACACATGTCGGCTCTCTCATTGTCCTGAATGCCAACGTGACTGGGAACCCAGCACAATTTTATAACATGTTTTTGTGTTGTGACCTTTACTATATTATGTATGATGCTTCCAATCAGTGGCTCCGTGGCATTTTTAGAGTTTAATGCTGTAAGGACGCTCAGTGAATCTGTATAGATGATGCTGTTTTTGATGTTTTCATTTGTTATTTTCTGCACCGCAACACTAATAGCATAACACTCCGCGGTGAAAACTGTAGCACATGAGGGAAGTCGTACTGCATTTTCATTTTTTCCTTGTATTACTGCGCTTCCTACATGAGCAGGAGTTTTTGACCCGTCAGTATAAAATGGAGTGTAATTTCTGTATTTTTCTTGTAGTGCTAGATATTCTTGTATTATCTGGTCGTGTGGTGTACAAGTTTTCCTGAGGCGTGTTAGTGTGACGTCACACACTGTGGGAAGAGTGTACCACGGTGGTAGCGCTTCGCATCTTGGGGCAATATTTTTAATTTCATTTAGTATGTTTAGTGCTTGGCATTTTTCTTCGAAGCGCAAGAGCAACGGCTTAATTGCGTGAGGCTTGTTGTTGAAGAGTATTCTGGATGGGCATTTCGTGACGATTGAGTAACAGAGATGTTTGGGGTGAGAAAGGATTTTGAGGATGTATGTACAAGTTAGTGCAGTTCTTCGATCTTCTAAGGAAGGTTCATTCGTTTCCACATACAGACTTGCTATTGGTGAAGTTCTGTAAGCACGAGAAGACAACCTTAAACCAAGATTGTGGATAGGATCTAGTCGTTTTATGTAGGACGGTCTTGCTGAGCCATATACTATGCACCCATAGTCTAACTTAGAGCGAACCAGAGAACGATATATATGTAATAGGCATGCCCTATCAGATCCCCAGCGTTTTCTTGACAGTAGTTTTAGCACATTGAGGGCTTGGGAAGCTTTTTTCTTTAAGGTGTTTATATGTGGCAAGAAAGTGAGCTTTTTATCGAAAGTTATCCCTAGAAATTTATGCTCTTGTTTGACAGGTAATTGGGTTTGGTTTAGATATATTGTGGGGTTGGCCTGTAGGCCTCGTCTCAAAGAGAACAGAACCGCTACTGTTTTCTGAGGGGAAAATCTAAATCCATGAGGAGCTGTGTATTTAATAGCCACATATGCAGTCATGCAAGGATTTTTTTTTCTGTTTTGGCTGGTCACGGGCTTGAATAGAGTAATCTATCTTAGTAACTAGTTTTCCCGAGAAGATGCACGTATACCCTTTTAATTACTCCACACAGAATGATGAGATGGATAGCTGGCATCTCCTCAAAAATACATTTGTTACAGCAGTGGTTATTACTAATAATTCAAAAGTTATTCTAATAGCAATGCTCGAGTTCTGTATGGGGATATTTTTGTAGATTGTTGGCTGGCATTCGATGTTCGTTTGGCTGGGAAGTACTTAAAGCTGTAACTGAGCACTTCACTTTTTTGGAAGTTATTTCAACAATCTGCGCTCCACTGTGTCATGCCAGCCATTTTGTTTGTTTACATTTTTCAGATTTGCGGTTGACTCTGTCCTTGGCTGGACTTTGATGGCTAAACTTAAGTGCTGCAGAATTGCCAGAAATAATATTTGAAGCCTTAATATTGCCCAGAAATGTTCTTAACAGCTTTTGAAACAGTACGCAACAATTTCAAGCACGTTTTATGGGCGCTGATGTCTTTTAATTAGACTTTTTTTTCACCAATTGTCATTACCATAATTTGCAAATGACATTATTTTTTACCATGTAGGACCAAAAGAGACCGAATGACATTAATTTAGTGACATTAAAGACAAGAACCCTACATCTGTGCACCACCACCACACAGATCCCATCGCATCGATCACCCTCTTCGAAGTTCTGCACCTGTGTGCCGGTGCCAACGTCTTTACCAACTCATTATTTTATTGAGTAGCAACTGACTGTAGACGGCCTTCCCTATCATATCGCTGCCATAACTTGCCCATCATTGTTTATGACTGCTGTCACTGGTGCACCATTATCCCACCCTTTATGTAACACCCCATTTGGGATCTTTAATGAAAATAAACTGAAGGAAAATTTGTTAGTGTGGCAGGGGTATTAGACTACTACCTTTTCATTCTTTACTCAATATGAAACCCTCATGCCTGCTTATTGCAAAGGTGCTGTCACATAACTTGCTTGCATAGCAAATAACCTAACACCGTGACGAACTTTAATTAAAATTTAAATAAATGGTAATAGTGCACTTTACTTGCAGAGTTCTTGATTAATACCTGTGTACAATAATTGGGAACTGAAATGACAATTTTATTTTTGCAGGCGCAGATTTATGTGCCCACTTCATCGGTAATCGCCCAGGAGTGGCAAGGGGCCCCAAGAGGAGGCGACACACAGAATGGTGGTAGAGAAAACGAGGAGGTACAGAATGGAGATTTTCATTTTTACTCGCAGCTTTAATGAATGGAATAAGGTTCAGGCCATCAGGTGAATTAACAAAGCCTGACAGTCAGGATGAGCTTGGAAAGAACATTCAGGTCTGATAATCGTCACCCATTAATTTTATATGTTGTTGTTAGTGGTGTGGATGTACGAAAAGTTACTACAGTATGCATTAATTATGCCTATGTTATCATAAAAT
This sequence comes from Amblyomma americanum, assembly GCF_052857255.1. Classification (NCBI taxonomy): domain Eukaryota; kingdom Metazoa; phylum Arthropoda; class Arachnida; order Ixodida; family Ixodidae; genus Amblyomma; species Amblyomma americanum. Next base: position 142,889,463 of record NC_135502.1, on the reverse strand, counting down.
GAATTTTCAAGCCCAGCTCCACTGAACGAAAATTTTGTTGAAGTGAAAACAAGCCTGAAAAATGGTTGTTTGTGGCAAGAACTTTGTTGCATTGTCTTCTATGGCTAGCTAACAGGGAATTACAAATATTTCGCTTGATTTCGTTTAGGGGGTTAACTGGAGATGGCTCACAAGAGAGATGTGCTTGTATAGAACTTTTATGAGCGTATCACCCGTAAAAGAAGCTCGAAAGCAGTCATAGAGACAGGCACTTTGTACCTGTTCTGATGAGGAACTGTAAACAAGATTAAAAAATGGAAATTCTTAGGGCTGCACTGATGGCCTGCATTTCCTCAGGCTTCGGAACTGTTGTGGTCTACAAGTCATAACTTCCTCTTATTCCTTATCGTAGCCCAGCTGCTGCATGCACTATGGTTAGCATTAGCACTGTATGAAGATTAAAACAGTTTTTGTTGATTATCAGTAACCAATATTTTACTTGATGATGCGCTTTTTCTTAGTGTGTCTGACATACCTTACTTCAAAATTTTTTTAGGTGCACTTGGCCTGTGGGGTGACCCTCCCTAGAGGGAAATGGGCTTACCTGCAGACACAGCCCAAGGACTCTCTCTTTGTGCGGGAAATGGCAAAGGCTCTATGGGGTATGAAAGAGCTCTACAATAGGAGCATAACCGGTAGGCCCTGCCACCGTTTCCTGCACAAAGAGGGAGTTCCTGAGCTACCAGAGAGGCGGGCTCTTACGCCCGAAAAACTCAAAGCTCTCCGAGGTAATGTTATTCATTGTAAAGTATTTCGCTGCATGTTACTCTTTTCTCATTCACATATTTGGAGACTATAATGCATTAACACTTGGTCCTTGGAGTTGCATATAATACGAAGTTTATTTGAGGATTCCATAATTGTAGGTACAAACCTGTAACTAACCAGAGGGAAATAACTTTCTCTGCTATGATGACGACACTTGTCACCCTTTCAAAGCATATGGTGCAAGAAACAGTCTGAATCAATATAGTAGAAAGTAATTATAAGGGTCCATTTTTTTCATCTTTCAGTACCATAAAAAGCGCATAGATTGCATCAGTTTCCAAAACTTTGTGTACTCAGTTATTTTTACTGTTTTCAGCGGCCTTCGAGATGCACATGGAAAAGCATCCCAGCATCAAAACGAGGGAGGAGCGCTTGCGCAGCATAAATAGATCCCTTGGCGACATGCTGAAAGTGCTGAAAAATTGAGTGGCTACATATATGAATTAAAGATATTTAAAGTACTTTGCTTAGCTGTACATTTTAGCAGCACTTACAGTGGCAGTGAGTGCTGTTCATGCATGTCAACACATACATGTAGAGTCATATATGGAGAAAAGTTTGCATGATGTGGGTTTGCAGAAAAATATTTCTTTAGGCGAAGCAAGACAATCAAAATCATTGGATCATGAGGGCACATGCGTGCTCCATTTGCAAAAATACCAGCTGACTGCATATTGAGACAATGCAGAAATAATTTTTTTTTCTCGAATCTGCATCCGAGAAAATTTTGTCTATATACTGTACATATTTCCGTCTCACTGTGAATTTTTACTTCTGCAAATAATAATCAATACGAATATAGAACTGTATAGTTGCCTCATATTGCTAAAAGCTGCATGCATGCTGTTGCATTCCCACAGTGTGCATTTGTAATTCGGGCTGAATCGCCCTCCACATGGTAGTGCGGAGTCCGCACAAATATGTGGAGTCCACAGCTTATGGACTGCTGTGGAGTCCGTTCAGTTCAACTGTACGGAGTCCATAACAGGCGGAGATCCATAAGAATCCGTCAAGTACGGATGAACGCGGATACCCGTACACTGTGGAGTCCGTAGTTCCATAATTCCGTACGTATGGATCCGCTTTCTCCATTGTATGGAAATTTTCGGTAGGGGTGTGACTAAACACTACGATGATAAACACAAAGCGCCAATGCCAATGAGGGAGCAGTGTAACGCATATAGTCTAGTTTTGATTACGTTCTGCTTGCTAGGATTTAAAACAATATAATAATAAATGCTAGGCCAAATAGATAGAGTGCTTTTTAAGGGTATGAAGTATGCAGAATAAAAACAAAAAAAGACTTTTTTGGGGATAGCCAATCTGTGATTCGCTGATGACTGGCATGCTGAGTCTCTCAGGAGATGAACTGCAAATCATGATCAATCAGTTAGACAGACAGAGTAGTACGGGAGCTCTTAAAATTAACGTCCAGAAAACCAAAGTAATGTTCAGCAGTATATCAAGGGAACAGCAGTTCACAATTGGCAGCGAGGTGCTGGAAGTGGTAAAGATACGTCTACTTAGGACAGGTAGTGACAGCTGATCCGGATCAAGAGAGGGAAATGACTAGACGGATAAGAATGGGGTGGAGCGCATATGGCGCTTTCTCTATGATCATGAATAATAGGTTACCAATAACCCTGAGGAGAAATGTGTACAACAGCTCTATCCTACCGGTGCTCACCAACGGGGCAGAAACGTGGAGGCTAACGAAGAGGGCTCAGCTTAAGTTAAGGACAACACAGCAAGCCGTGGAAAGAAAAATGATAGGTGTACCTTTAAGAGACCGGAAGCGGGCAGAGTGGGCGAGGGAACGAACGCGTGTTAATGATATCCTAGTCGAAATCAAGAGGAAGAAATGGGCTTGTGCAGGGCATGTGATGCGAAGGCAAGATAACCGCTGGCCCTTAGGGGTAACAGAGTGGATTCCAAGAGAAGGCTAGCGTAGCAGGGGGAGGCAGAAGGTTGGGTGGGCGGATGAGATTAGGAAGTTTGCAATCATAGGGTGGGCGCAGTTGCCAAAGAACATGGTTAATTGGAGAGACATGGGAGATGTCTTTGCCCTGCAGCGGGTGTAGTCAGGATGATGATGATGACGATGGTGATGATCAGCCAATTGCAAATGTCAACTCCAGGCGGTGCCTCACCATGTGATCTTCCGCGATGGGGTTGACGCTGACTTTAAGATCGGGACATTTACTGGATGTCATCTAGTTCTCGGTCAAAAATTTAAAGCCAGAATTAGGCGAAATCAGCTAATTTGTGCATTGTGAAAGGGCACCAAAATGGGCAAAGAAACAAAGGATATCGCTGTATGTGAGCCGGCTCTATCCTGCCATCACACAAGCATGATGAGGTCGATTCGAAATCCACAGATTATGGATTTGCTCGTTATATTTCTAGTTTCTCACGTAAACGAAACAGCTATCGATGGTGATCATAGAGAAAAATAGTTTCAAAGAGGCAATTTATTTAGCTGTACCCTCTTCACACGTTCCAATGGAAATTTCCGAACTTATAAAGTTTTGTTGATATATCACGCCAAGATAGTACAGAAGGCATTCCCATCCTTCCATAGCAGTAAATAATGAATTTTTGTCGGGTACTGATATGAGTGACAACACTGCTTTCAGCCTCTCAGTTACGTTTGATCTGTCTCATTAGTGCCGTAAAAAATTGCTAAGTAAGAAACCGGCATATTCCAGGCCCTTTACAGGTCTGATGATAAAAAGAAACAAGCAAAAGCGAGCGCTCACTGGAACGGACTCATAACACGCCAAATGTGAGAGGTGCAGGGGTCCGTCTTAAAATTATAGTCTCGGTTGATCGGACGGAAAATATAGTGTAGATAGTATAGCATGGGGAAGGAGGGGTGAAATGTTTTAGGAACAGCTTATAAACAGCAACATATATTTTGCATGCTGGGGCAATCGGAACCGCCACACTCACAAGCCAAATATGGCTTTTTGGATTGATCGCAGGTATTTAATTTGTGCCTTGCTCTGCGGCGGCACAGTTGTCATGGTGCTCGGCTGCTGATCCGAAATACGCGGATTCTATTCACGCCGCGGCAGCCGAATTTCGATAGAGGTGAAATTCTAGAGGCCCGTGCACTGTGCGATGTCAGCGCACGTGAAAGAACCCCAGGTGGTAGAAATTTCCAGAGCCCTTCACTACGGTGTCTCTCATAGCCTGAGTCTCTTCAGGACCTCGTACCCCTGTCACACGGCATTCTTCGAAGTCCTTTCCAGCAAAGGCACTTTTCTTCACGAAAGGAACGAAAGCTTAAAGGAGCAGCGACGCAGCTACATGGTGCAGCCCAAAGGTGAAACAGTCGTTGAGGCTTCGCACTCGCTGCTGTGCTCGAGGCGGCTGAAGTGAGAGTTTTAAAATTAAAGTGGCGTACTCTGTTCATTCGTTGAGCTCAGACAATTTTTTATTCTGATTGCTTCCTTAAAAAAACTGCAACAGCTACTCTCATCAGCAGCAGCAGGTTTTGTGTATTGCCTTGGCCACCAGGGGCACTCGGTGTTGCTGCAAAACTTTTACTGCCTTGAAATCTGGGTATAAAATAGAAGCACCCGTACAAAAAGCAAAGCAAGACAGACCTTTCGTATTTTTAAATGCCGTTTTCAAACCTTGTTGGCTACATCTATTTTGTAGTGCTTTTACTTTTTGACTTTGGGTGGCACTGCGATCGCAGGTTACCGAAGGCCGCGTCTTTGGGCTCCAAAGGTTTCTGTGATGACCCCCCATAATGCGCAGGTCCACACGGGACGGAGAGGCAAAGAGACACCGTATGGCTCAGTTTAAACAAACAGATATATTCAATAATTATACATGATTAAGATTCAGAGGCTGGGGCGTCCGAGCTTACGTGCCGACGACTTCATGGGGGCGATGGAGTGGCTCTGGAGTTGGGCTCGAGCGGTTGCTGGCAGAAGCTGCACGCCGTCGGGCTTCGGCGCTGAAGGCCCTCTTGGCGAACGATGTCGTCCTGAGCGTGCTCTTCCGTACTGCTTGTCGATTTTTATATCCTCTTCTCCCCACACTCCCTAGGGTGAGGACGCCCACGCCGGAGGGGAAGGAGGGGGGCTAGGGCTTTCACTTGGGCGCACAAACATACCACCGCACTTATGGTCTCGCCCCCTGACGTGTTGAGTCCGAGGGAAAGAAGGTTGTCTTCGAGGTAGCGCATAGCGTCGGCTGTGGTAAGGCGCGCTCTGGCCCGCTGACAGTTCCCGCGGGTCACCGGCCTCCGTTCTCCATCCATCAACTGACACTCGCTCCTCAAGGTAAGGCGCGCTCTGGCCCGCTGACAGTTCCCGCGGGTCACCGGCCGGGAAAGTGGTCCCTTGTCCTAGGATGTGCTCGGGAGGCCTCCCCTGGAACCGCCACGGCAATTGGGGAGGATAAAGCCCGTTTCCCCGCGGCGGCGGCGGCGGGTCCGGTTGGGTCCGGTTGGGCTTACACCCCTTCGTTCTGGTCGTCACTCTCAAAGAGCATGGCTGGGTAATTGATGATGCCGCTGTCATCTGGGTCTCCGTCTACGCCGCGCCGTCGAACGCGGAACCTCGTAGCACACACAAGGAACGTCACACTCGCTCACCCTCCAGAAGAATGTTCTCCGAACATTTGAGTCCATGCAGCTCCCCTTGTCTTTCTGAATCGCCTCGCACAGTGCGTCCGACAAAACACTTTTCGCTAGACTCAACACCACTGCACAACACCATATGCCTCCGCTGTCATAACTGGCGTCTCCAGGGGCAGCACTGATCTTCTTTTACAGATAAACATGAAACTCAGCACCCAAGCCTCTCCTTTCTAGTCCAAACTGGACGAAATAAATTTACCACAGTTACAAAGGAGCTCCCACTTCTAGCACGATCACGGCAAAGACAAAAATATAGACAACGAAAGGAAGTAGGGCAGGTTCTGCATGCGCTCCGCATGCTCTCCTGTGAAGGTGTTACTTATTGACAGAAAGGTTTAACTACCAACTCCGATAACTTAACACATAAGCACATAGCAATGTTATGAACTGCGGCATTACACAGTTCTAACCAGTTCACAACTCCGCTCTGTTTACGCCATTAGTCCGACTTAGCTTTCCGATTTCGCAGCGGATATCGGCCTTCATGAGTCATACTAAGTAAGTCTGTGACCCTTTGTCTGCTTTGGGACTCGCGAGGGCTCGTGGCAGGAGCCTCTCCTGGCGTTATCTGCGCGGCAACCTCGCGCGCTTCTTCTTCTAGCAATGCATGAAGTAAATCCGGTAGCATTCCGGCCGTCACCTCTGGCGCCTGCCGAACAAATGCAGGAGAGGGCGTTTCTTGCGAACTATCTGCGCGCTCCGCTTCACTTCTGTCCCCATCAAAATCCGCGCTTTCCCTTTCCTCATTTCGTGAATACTGAACCGGTGCCGACTTGAGGCGATTTGCGTGTATCCTTATCAAGCGCCGGTTCACGTCTCGGACTCTGAAGTTTACCGGAGAAAGCTTCTCGACAACCTCGCACGGTCCTCTCCACATCGTCTGGAACTTACGAGCTAGCCCAATCTGCCTTTGGCAGTTTTCAATGTACACGCTGTCCCCCACATCAAACGGCGCGTCTCTAGCACTGCGATCGTGCACCGCCTTGCTGCGCTTCGCCGCTTTCTTTAAGGCCTCCTTTGTGATGTCCCTCGCCACTTGCAAGCGCGATTCTAGCTCAACCTTATAGTCGTCCAGTGAAGCGTATGGGACTCGACGGGGGCCCTCTGGCACTTCACTAGGCTGGTCCGGGTCTCGGCCGTAGAGAAGAAAGAATGGCGATTCGCCCGTGCTCTCGTGTGCTGCGGAATTGTAGGCAAACATTGCATACGGGAGCCACAAGTCCCAGTCCCGCTGGTCGCGCGAAACAAAATGCGACAGGAACCCGGCCACGGTTTGGTTCAGTCGCTCCACCGCGCCGTTGCAAGCCGGATGGTACGGTGTTGTCTGCTTCTTAGCGATCTTAAGCAGCTCGCAAACTCTCCTCATTAGCTGCGACACGAAGTTCGTTCCCCGATCTGTCAAGAGTTGCCTCGGGGGTCCATGTCGGAGCACGATCTGTTCGACAAATGCTCTTGCAACCGTGTCTGCCTTCTGATCTGGGAGTGCTACCGCTTCCGCGTATTTTGAAAGGTGATCGACAAATACTAAAATGTACTTGTTTCCGGAAGTGGTCGTGGGCAATGGGCCCATTATGTCCATGCCTGTCCGCTCGAAGGGAGCCGAAACCTCAGGGAACGGCTGAATTGGAGCTGGTCTTCGTCCCTTGGGTGTTTTTCTTTCGAGACAGGAATGACACTTCGCACAGTAGTCTCTAACATCCTGTCGCATGCCACTCCAAAAGTACAAACGCTCCACACGCCTGCGTGTCTTCGCTACGCCAAAATGACCGGCGCATGGCGCATCGTGAAACGCGCGAAGAACCCTTTCTGTCCACGACCGAGGTATGACGACTCTCTCCCAAGCGGTTTTCTCTGGTCTCCCTTTCCTGGTTGGCCTCGTGCGCCGACACAGGGTGCCGTCTTTGCCAATGAAATAACCTAGCTGTTCGGGGTGAGACGGTGCGCCCTCTAAGCTTTCGATTATTCGCTTCAGGTCAGGATCTTTGCACTGCTCTGTGCGTAATTCGGCGGGGTCGACTACGGGGACAAACTCATCTATAGCTGCCACGGCAGCTGTGCGGCTGAGTGCATCAGCATTCAGATGTGTCTTTCCTGACTTGTGCTCAACTTCAAAGCAGTATTCCTGCAGGTGTAGACTCCATCTAGCGAGTCGCGAGCTAGGGTCCCTGACACTCATCACCCATTTCAGAGGATGGCAGTCTGTGACTAGCTTGAATTTGCGGCCGTAAAGGTAGCATCTGAAGTGCTTTACTGCCCAGACAACGGCGAGGCACTCCCTTTCCGTAGCTCCGTACTTTTGCTCTGTGGGGCTCAGCTGTCGGCTAGCAAAAGCAACGGGATGTTCTTTGCCCTCGATAACCTGAGATAGCACGGCACCAACTGCGAACTTTGACGGATCTGTGGCCATAACGAAGGGCAAATTAAAATCCGGGTGGCGCAACAGCGGTGCACTCATTAGCTTTCCTTTCAGAGCCCCAAAAGCATCCTCCGCGTTTTCGTCCCAGCGAAAGGCGACATTTTTGGCTGTTAAGGCGGTGAGCGGCTTAGCGAGCTTGGCGAACTCCTCTATGTGCCTTCGGTAGTAACCGATCAGGCCGAGAAACTGCCGGACCTGGCGGACGCTAGTCGGGGATGGAAAATCCGAGACACACCTTAGTTTCTCAGGGTCCGGTCGCACGCCGTCAGCTGAAACAACGTGCCCGAGGTATTTCACCTCGTTTTTGAGGAATTGGCACTAAAAGGGCTTCAGCTTGAGACCCGCTCCTCTTAGTCGCACCAAAACCTGCTCAATATCGCGCAAATGGTTCTCAAAACTGTCACTGTATATGATTATGTCATCCATATACACGAAGCACAGCCTCCCCAGAAGACCTGCCAGGATAACATCAGCGGTTCTCTGCCAGACAGCAGGGCTGTTGGCCAGACCCATCGGCATTCTTTTCCATTCATAGTGCCCTGAGGGCGTGTTGAATGCCGTTTTCTCGGCATCTGCCAGATCCATTGCAATCTGCCAGAATCCCGCCGCCATGTCCACTACCGTGAAGTACCTGGCAGAGCCCAGCTGAGAAAGCGTCTCCTGTATATTGGGGATGGGGTATGGATCGATGCGAGTTACGGCATTTAGTTTGCGGTAGTCCACTACCAATCGATACGAGCCATCTGGCTTTTCCACCAATAGTGCTGGTGCTCCCCAGGGTGACTTTGAGTGTTCGACAATGCCGCGATCAATCAGGTCATGCACCTGCCGCTCCATCTCCTCACGTTGGGAGTAAGGAATCCTGTACGCACGCCGGTAAACGGGCGATGAAGTGCCGGTTTCTGTCCTGTGCTTTATAACGCCACAGCAGCCCAAATCCAGGTTGGACGCGGCGAATACCTCCGAGTAGTCGTTCAGCAAACCAGCCAGAGCCTCCCTCTCCCTGGGTTTTACGTGAGAAAGATCGAACGACACCTTTGGAGCAGCCAAAGGACTAGCATGCTCTACAGTTGCGAGTACCGTATCGGTGGGCTCACGTTTCTCTATCGCAGAGGTGAAGAAATCCAATGTTTTGTTCTTGGGAAGGCTCAGTGGCTGCTGGCTATGGTTAACCACCCGTAGGGGCACTCTGTGGGCGTCATTAACTGTCACGTGGCACGCGGCTGCCTTCAGGCCATTGCTGAGAGAGTCGACCGGCTCAAGCACTCCCACGGCGCCGCTCTCTACATATGAAGGCACAAACGCGTACAAAATGTGCTCCGACCAAGGAAGGACGACCGCCTCATCGACCAGCCTGATGGCAACCCGCGAATATACCTTCTCCAATGATCCCACTGTTTGGCGGGTGTCAATATCGGTAATGCGAATCTCAGCCCCTCTCCTATTCAAAAACGGAACTTTTGAGCCGCCCGCATTAACCTCTTCCACAGAGAATGAGACTACTACCTTCCCTTTTCTCAAAAAATCCTGCCCTAATATACCTGACACTCCGTTTGGCAGAGACACCGTGTCCGGGCATACGTAGCAGGGGTGCTCCAATGCAATTCCGCCGAGAGAGAAGCGTAACCGGTAGAGTCCACTTATGCCAAGAGGATCCCCCGTTATGCCTTGCCTACAAATTTGGTTGCCATACCACCAGACGCTTCCAACACTTCGCGGTCCCCCTTCCTTCGAAGTGTGTTAAAACTGCTCTCCTTAAGCAATGTCACCTTTGACCCCGTATCTATCAACAATTCCATGCAACATCCATTTAACTTGCAACGCACAACAGGGCATGCCTCGTCGGCCACACAAACTACCACCACCTCATCATCCACTGCTCCCTCCCCACGCTCCTCAGGCTGGGGAGGACTATCTAGTTTTTTGTCTCGGTATCTGGAGCCCCGCTGTAGGCTTGCTTAGGGCGTGTCTCGCCTGCTTCTCTTTGTGGCTCCCCACGGCGCACGTTTTGGCAGAACCTGGCTATGTGTCCGCGACCCTGGCAAGCGAAGCGTACGATTTCTTCAAAATCTCGCATACCGCGCCTGTAGCTTTGTGGCGGTCTCCGGTTTCCAGCGAATGGGCGCTGTTGAGCGCGCGCTTCAACCTGGCGTTCCACCTGCTGAGATAGCAGCTGTTCTAAGCGATCTAACCGCTCTGTCAAGAGAGCAACCTCAGGGTTGAGCACCGCTCTCTCTATGACGCGTACTCTCGCTGCGGCTGTCGTTAACGCCTCATTTCGTTCCTCATCCAATGCGGCCTCCACGGCTTGGTCGAAATTGCTCGGCTTGCGCGAGAGCACGAACCGGCGCACGGGGTCTTGCAGACCAGCCACGAACAAAGCGGTCATTTCCTCTTTAAGTATATCCTCCGCGTATTTCTTCTTTAGCTGGTCTCCTTCCTCCTCCCTGCGTAACGTATCGCGCGCTAAGCGCTGAAGCCGCGACGCAAACGTTCGCACGTCCTCCCCTACCATCTGTCCGGCGTCACGGAACCTCTGTACCCGCACGTGACGTTGTTCAGTGTCGAAATGCTCAAACGCGAGCTTCTTAAGTTCCGCAAATGATTTTGTGGATTTTACTTTTTCGTCTCGCCAAGCAAAATCATGAGCAGCTCCTGCCATCTTACACCTCGCCATTCCCAGCATTTGAGCATCGGACCATCCCCCCATTTTCCCAATCTCTTCTAGCATGGAAAAGAAATCGCAGATTGGAACCCCTGTCTTATCTTCCGTAAACGTCGGAATGACGCTTCCTAATGCCAGCATGCTTGCTCCGAGCGACGGCTGTGGAGTGGGAGCTCCCTCAGATACAGACATTTTTTTTTCTCAAGCGCTCCAGTGCCTCAAGCCTCTCAAATGGGGGTAAAAGTCCCACAATCAGTCCCGTGATTCCCTTTTGATTACAATTTTGAAGTCATGAATATCACAGCATTCAGAGGACATTTGCTTTTGAGACCCCACTTCTGACACCAGTGTGATGACCCCCATAATGCGCAGGTCCACACGGGACGGAGAGGCAAAGAGACACCGTATGGCTCAGTTTAAACAAACAGATATATTCAATAATTATACATGATTAAGATTCAGAGGCTGGGGCGTCCGAGCTTACGTGCCGACGACTTCATGGGGGCGATGGAGTGGCTCCGGAGTTGGGCTCTAGCGGTTGCTGGCAGAAGCTGCACGCCGTCGGGCTTCGGCGCTGAAGGCCCTCTTGGCGAACGATGTCGTCCTGAGCGTGCTCTTCCGTACTGCTTGTCGATTTTTATATCCTCTTCTCCCCACACTCCCTAGGGTGAGGACGCCCACGCCGGAGGGGAAGGAGGGGGGGGGCTAGGGCTTTCACTTGGGCGCACAAACATACCACCGCACTTATGGTCTCGCCCCCCTGACGTGTTGAGTCCGAGGGAAAGAAGGTTGTCTTCGAGGTAGCGCATAGCGTCGGCTGTGGTAAGGCGCGCTCTGGCCCGCTGACAGTTCCCGCGGGTCACCGGCCGGGAAAGTGGTCCCTTGTCCTGGGATGTGCTCGGGAGGCCTCCCCTGGAACCGCCACGGCAATTGGGGAGGATAAAGCTCGTTTCCCCGCGGCGGCGGCGGGGGGTCCGGTTGGGTCCGGTTGGGCTTACACCCCTTCGTTCTGGTCGTCACTCTCAAAGAGCATGGCTGGGTAATTGATGATGCCGCTGTCATCTGGGTCTCCGTCTACGCCGCGCCGTCGAACGCGGAACCTCGTAGCACACACAAGGAACGTCCCATTTCTGACGGGTGCCTTCGCCTCCAAGGCCGTCAGCGGCAAATGCGCAACACTTGTGCCGTGTAGCTGCACTTCTTACGCCTTTGTATATAAGGACCTGATTCTGAAAGGCCTTTGTGGTGCCCGTGTGACAGGGGTATTAAACCTCCATAAACCATAAACAATTTATTTGTGCTTGATATTATTTTACCTAAACAGTTTTCCACAGCTATAACCACCCTATAGCATCTCTATATTTAGGTGATCATGCACATATCACTGAGCTACTACACTGAAAAGTCCTCCAAATACAATTAGTGGCCGCTAACATATGCCACTACCATTGTACATCCCCATCTGTCTTTAAACTTGTAATATATAAAACATCACAGCGAGTTGCCGCATATTGTGAAAGGCTGTAAGGCTCTTTTTCAGACCCAACCGACCCCGTGGCGCACTATATTTCGTGTTCGGCTCCGGATCGCAGGGTCGCGAGATCGAATCCCTAACGCGGCGACGCATTCGCATGGTGGGGAATACAAATTCGCCAGAGTGTTGTGGGTTTTGAGCTCACGTTAAGGATTCCCACGTGGCCTAAATAAATCCGGAGCCCTCCTCTACAACGCCCCTCACAGCTAACGTGTCACTTACAGACGTTAATACAATAACGAACCATACCATACCATACCACACCATACCATAACATACTATACCATACCATAAAATACTATACCATACCACACGATACTATACCAAGCCATCTTTTCAGCTCAAGTGGCAGGTATGTTTAGAGGAACAATCAGCACCGTATCTTGTGACCGCAAAATGCAATGAGCCGCCAAGGATGAATAATGAACTGGTTCGGGTGTCCTCGCCTGTTTTATTGTTTTGTCTCTTTAATTTTGAACCTTTAAAAGTGCAGCGGCATTCCTGAGTACTTGGAAGCGCTAATGTCTAAATACATTAGCTTGAAAAAATTAAGTGCAATTGTTCAGGAATTATCTTATGAAAGTACGAAAAAAAACAGTATGGAATGTACTACAGAAACTGAATTTTGTGGCCCTAGTAATAAATTGTGCTTAATAAATAATATATAACTGATAACTGACAGATAACCGCTTATCCTTAAGGGTAACGAAATGGATTTCAGGAGAAGGCAAGCGTAGCAGAGAGTGGAAGAAAGTTAGGTGGGCCGATGAGATTAGGAAGTTTGCGGGGATAGGGTTTGCGCAGCTGGCAAAGGACAGGGTTAATTCGAGAGACATTGGGAGAGGCCTTTGCCCAACAGTTGGCGGAGTCAGGCTGGTGATGACGAAATAACAAAAGTACGAGAAATCTGTGTCAAAATTTCTCGAGTTCAGCTTGTTTTTGTTTATTTGTTAAGGGGTTTTTCTTCACTGTGAAAAATGGCAAACTCCGCGGATCGCCCCACAAACACATTTTGCATAAAAGGGAATGGAAAGAGATGCTCGTTATGACTTACAGTACGGAAGGCAACAGTCACCGATACCAAGAGGACTTCCGTCGTGTAAACACCCTTTGCATTGGACGTAATATACTTTCTCCTATGTAACTTGTGCATGAAAAGCCAATGGGCATGTTTTGCTTGGGTGAAAAGAGAACCGCGTCTTTTTTTAATAAACTGAAGTAATAAAGAGATTAACCTAAACACAAGGAGTCAAGCTCTTGCGTTTGTGAGTCGTCTGCGGAAGGTTATTACGTATTTATTTTCTCGATTTTATTTCACTTCCTAGTTATAACCCAAAAATAGTTCAATGCACATGCGTGCATCTAAATATGACGTTTCTATGACTTCTCGATACCGAGCACGCCGCTCTAGGTGGGCTTCGCCTTCGTGGCGGAAGCGCGCGCGACCCAGTCGTGCTTCGGAAATCATTCGCTTTCACATGAAAGCCACTCGATCAGCTATCCTGTAAACACAGCTTGAATCCGTTCGACGCCAATATCCTCGCCCTTTCCTTGTGTCCTCCCTTTAACGTTATTCACACTTATTGACGAAGTGGAAAAGAGAGCCTCTATGGTAATATAAAGTTAGAAATATGAAATAAAAAACTAAAAAAATGTAAACTGTGTAAAAACTTTGGCTAACAGTCAAGTGTATAAAATTTTTAGTTAATTACCAATATCGAAATGGAGGCAGACTTACACGTCAGAAAGGCAGTTCTCAAAACAGTGAAATTGCAGAAAAGGTGAACTTGCCAGGGAAACAACAAGCTTTCGCGACACTTGTTTCGTTTTTTTTTTGTGTGTAAACTGCAAGCAGTCGAAATTTCCGAAGTTTGAAGCCATGAATTTGTGCCCTCGCCAGAACTCTGTTTACGGACGAGAAAAAAACAAACAAATATAATGAGAAGTTCACATTTTAAAGCCTAAGCCAGAAAGGTAGCAGCCAGCAATTACTGGAATGCATTCATTTATTGCCCACGTAACTTTCAGCCACGCCCTGCTACGCTTGCCTTCTCGTCTCTTGGACTGGACTCCAATAGAAGGCAAGCGTAGCAGGGGACGGCTGAAAGTTAGGTCGGCGGCCTTGATAATGAACTTTGCTGGGATAAGCTAGTCGCGGCTGGCACGGGGCAGAGTTAGATAGATGTGGGACAGGTCTTTGTCGTACAGGGAGCGTAGTCATGATAGTGATAATTATGGTGGATTTGGGGCGTATGCCTTGTTCAAATGCAGGCTTGGGGCGGTTCTCACAAATATAAGATAACTGTAGTTTACGGCATATTAAGCAATGTATGACGCGCCTTATTTTTCATTAATAGCTGTTTAGTTCAGTTTATTGTTGTTTAACGTCCCAAAGCGACCCAGGTTAAGAGGGACGCCGGGGTGAAGGGCAACGGGAATTTCGACCACCTGGGCTTCCTTAACGTGCACTGACATTGCATAGCCATTCACGGCGTCATCGTCACCGTCGTCGGTGTCGATGTCCGCAACCCCCTGCACATGCTACCATTCTCAATGCCCCACCCCATTCCTTGGCTGATTACTGCCTCTCGCTACACCAACGTTCTCAACTAGAGAAATTATAGAAAGCTTTCACGAATTTACCAGCACAAAAACGACGCACGTATACGCCCCTCCCTGTAGTTACTGAACACTCTGTGTGCAATCAGCTCTCCTCACCAATCCAGTTGTAGCTGAAAATGGCGTTACTACTATGGCAAGCGTTAGGGGATTTTTTAAAATATTTATTCGTATCCCCAGAATAGGCGCTGTTGTCGTCATTCGTACTCTGGGTTGGCGTTTCCATGCATTGCCGCTGCAACATTCCAGCCTGCCTAGTTCTTTGAATCAAACCGAATAGAAATAGAGCTTTAAAAACAGCTCTATTTAAAAAAAAAGATCATTTTAACAAAGAAAAGATCATTTTAATGCCTTAAAAAAGGCGTTAAAATGATCCTTTGGTCAGCACAACGTTGCAAGCAAAGTGTCAGTTATACAGGGCGTTTCACCTAAGACTTTGCACAATTTTTAAAAATTGGCTTTTCGAACTAGATGAGCGCTTTTAGGCAGAACATTGTCAGCGCTGTAGGTTTTCAGAATACAGCTAAGATGTGCTAACTAGCAGCTTGCTTAACTGATACTGACTGGTAAAATTTTTAGCTATTACTGTAAGGCTCAATAATTATTGAGAGATGTGTAGTCTACGGTAAGTAATATCCATATCAGTTATTAGAATTTTTAAAATTCCATTACCCTCGAGGATGTAGCCAAGCAGTAGTTGGATATTTCGACGAATTACATGCACTAGACAGGTTGCTTTGCCTGTGAGCTTGTCGAAAGCGCATGTATTTTGGCGCGATTTAGCCAAAATTTCTTGGTCCACAGCGACGATGGTACCCGCGTTTTCGAAGTTTTAAAAACTGATATGTCTATTACTTACATTGGGGTGCACGCCTCTCAACAATTAAGGAGCCTAATGGCAAAAGTAAAAAGTTATCTATTCGGTATCAGTTAAGCGTGCTGCTAGTTAGCACATCTTAGGTGTATTCTGGTGTACTACAGCGCTGAGAATGTTATGCCGAAAAAATCCCTATACTTACTTGAAAAACACTTTTTTTTAAAAATTGTGTAAAATCTTAGCTGAAACACCCTGTCTAGGACTCAATAATGTTTAGGCTTAAAAACCAGCGCTCAAAAATCTCGTATGCCATCGACAAGGTCATAGAAACACACGTATGGCAGGATTTTATATCCCGAACAATTCACTCACCCGCGGCTTCGACCTTACGTCATGAATAAGCTTTAAAGTGATATTTACCTGTTTCCCTTCCTTTGTCAACCTTTTTGCGCTAAGTGCACCGCCCTTCATGGCGCCGTTCAGGTCTCCACAGTAAACGCACCTTCTTCTAGGTGGTGCGCTTAGGCTCCCGTTCGTGGCTTGTGCGTCGTAGCCGCCTTCGTCGGCGTGATGGGCGTAGTCGGCGTAACATGCAACCTGACAACCGTGGCAGAACGAAGCTCCACCTACCACGGCGAGAGCGCAGAAATTGACAACCGGAACATAGCTACCACAGGACGATCCCAGAGGGTGGTAACACATCACTGGCCAACCGTGACAGGTTGCGTGTGAAGAGCTGAGCTCAAATTTTGCGATACAGTCTATCCTAATTGTAAGTAGAATTTTTTCTTAACACGCCCCTCTTTCTTCTCTAGCGGCTTTTACAATGTGAAAAATTCAAATAAAAACGTGATGGCCGATTATGCAATGAGATCCGTGGAATCTGTGTTACCGGGTTAGGATTTCTGTTGTTTTAGTATTTTCGCTTTTAGATCGTTTAGGTGTAGATGTGGCACGGAATACTCTTTCGCTTTCATAGCGGCTTTTGTAGCCTATCGTCCTGCATGGTCGTCTCTCTTGGTCGCCAATTTGTGGTGGTCCCAGTTCCACCCATGCCAGAAGAATGTCGCTTGCGCCCTCGACTATTTAGAATCATCGGGTTTCCAATCGTTTTTTTTTAACCTAGTTTGCAATTTCAATTTGCCACTTCTGTACCTTGTGCCCTTGATGATGTTTCGTTAATGGGAAGGGTGTCCTAGAGAAAATTTTTGCGGTAGATTTGAACTCAATGCGACCAACATCACCTTGTCATCGGAGAAGTGAGAACGGACGTAACTGACGTCTTATGCCCAAAATTTTTTGCAAGGCCAGATCAATGCAAGTAATTTGGCGTACAGATGTGGAACCTTGTGCGGTGGCCAGGACAAAATCTAAGGTGTTCTGGGATTTGTCGTCAAAAACCCTATCATTCTTGAGATCTCGATTGAAGTCTCGTACCAATAGCTTTGACTCGTTGTTGATTCTGAGTGGGCTTTCGTGAATCACGATTGCCGCCGCTTGGTTCATTGTCACCTGTGGAGAACTGAATGTCGGGACGGTAATCACGCTTGATGGAAGGCGGATCGCGCCCACTTCGTCGAGGTAGTGAACTATTTGCGTAAGTTCTACCTCTGTTACGATGACTCCATTGTGAAGGTAGTTCGCCGCTTCCGCAGCCTCAGTACTCGAAATAGTTTATCTCGAGCGGCTCGCTTGGATTCATCCCCGTATTGAAGAGGCACAGAATGGGTGCGCATTTGATTCATGGGTCTCGCGAGATGTATCAGCAGTGAGCGCTAAGCGATCTCACGTTGACAAGCCAACAGTCAGCGAAACCAGGGAGCGTAAGGGGATGTTTCTATTTTTAAATCGAAAGCTTTATTGGCCGCGAACTTGCGATTTCACCTTGGCGGTTCTCTGAAGAGGCGCATGACGTCACAAAGCGCGTCTCGCCGCAGAGACGAACAGGGGCCACTTGCACAAAACTTTTTAGTCCAGGCTTAATCTAGTCTTCATGCTAAATCGTAACTCATTGGAGGCTTAATCTTCCCTAGCCGACAAGTCGCTTGCACGAAAAAAAAGTAGACTGGAAGTAGACTAGAATGAAGTTTGGAAAAAGGCTGGAACCCAAGCTGCAGTCGAGCAGTCTAGTCTCAATCTTCTCCAGCCATATCCAACATGTCTGTCTTGCGTTTGGTCCGCCCCGAGATGCTCGCCGAGCGCCTGTTGCGTCGTGAACGTGTGTTCCGGGACCGGACCAACATTTTCGAAATATTCGACGAGGGCGAGCTTCGCAGGAGATTTCGGTTTGGCCGCGCTGGCATCGCGTACCTCGCCGAGCTGCTGCGCGACGACCTCGAGCATCCAACCTGCCGGAGCTACGCTTTGAGTGTTGAGCAGCAAGTGTCGGTCGCGCTGAAGTTCTTCGCCACCGGCGGCTTTCTGATCACGGCCGGAGATACGCTCAACGTGCACGAGTCGACTGCCAGCCGCACCGTTCGGCGAGTTGCTCTTGCCCTCGTCCACCACAGCGCCGCTTGGATACGGTAAGCCTCGCTTTAACCCTTCGCGATTTTTTTCTAGTTTTATTGCGGGCGTTTCGGCTCCCTGCAGCCTGCTTCTACGAGGCCGTGTGCAGCGGCTGCCTCTGCTTCCTGGCCAGGCAGGCGCCTCTATGCAGGCGCTTTCGCAAGGAAATTGCGGCACGGAAAAGTACGGAAGAAACGCTCGATAGCAGTTATCGCTTTTGGTTGCAAGAAAACAAGCAGCGCACAGTGTAAAGAAACGATGTAACATGACCACGTGCACAGAGCATTATTGCGCGCTGCATAAAATTGTTAACGTTGCGATCGCAAGACGGAGGTGCGAAAATCGCGTTTTGGGCAGCAACTGCGCAGTTTATCGTGTTCCCAGCGGTGGGTTAGGGCCCTGTCACACTAGCCCGACACGCCGCCGACGCCGACCCGACAAAGACACCAAAGATCGGCCAACCCTGTCGGCCGACCTTTAGTGTGACAGACCAAGCTGTCACACTAGGCCGACAACGACACCAACTCAGTCCGACGACCAGATGTCTTCGTAGTGTGACATGCTTTGACGCCGGCGACGCCGACAAAACCGGTCTGCCAACCGTGTCGTCGCGAGATCGGTCGCTGAGCAAAAACATTCACGAGACACGAACACGATTTCGCTATAGTTCTGTTTGTTTATGTTCATAACAAGCTCTGGGATAGACGAATGTCCAAAAAGGTATCATTACTGAGGATCGTTGGCCAATGCCAAGGTGCTGGTTGAAGTGATAACTACGATACAAGCAAATTTCATCCTATAGCTGCCTGCTGCTGCTGCTGCTGCTGCTGCTTCGTGCGGCTCGCCTGACGTCTGCTAGATCCGCTGCTGAAGCCATCGCGGAAATCGAGCATAACTTTATTTTATTATGGGACAGGTTGGTGTGACTAGAGGAGTTCCTTTATTACTGCGCTGGCTAGTTCCAAAGCTGCCTGAGCTGCGGCATCGATGCGAAACCAGCTAGGCTTAGTGACGAGTACGGCAGCCGGGAAGCAGCGCAGTTCGTCGCCCTGGCGCTCCCGCAGGCGTCGTCGTTGCCGAAAGCGCGGCTGTTGCGCAGGCATGGTGTCGTTGCTCGAATATAGCATGCGGCCTTTCCGATAGCATGGTTGTTTCGTTTTTTTTTTTTCTTGTGCGAACGTGAAGTAAACCGAGCCTGCTCGCCGGCAGGCCAGCATGGATCCCGTCCGCCGCCGTAATAAAAATCAGCTTAAGATTGTTTTTGACGTAAGCAATAAACGCTGAGACTGAACAATGTGACAAATGTATCATTCCTGAGGATCGTTGATCAACACCGAGTTGCTGGTAAAAGCAACAACTTTGATAAGAGCAAAATTTCTCGCCAGAATCGCCCCGCAAGCTGCCGCTGGCCCGCCGTTGTGGTCCGGATCGCCTGTCGCCCGCAGCGGTCCGCTAGCTCCGCAGCCGAAGGTGTCGCGGAAATTGACCATAATATTAGTTCATGGTGCGATTATACTAGTGTTAACAGCCAAGCGATATTAAGAGATATAGCGCAGGCTACTTGCGAAGCGGCGTCCGCTGCGCCAGGCAGCAGCACAGTTCGTCGCCTGGCGGGACCGCGGGCGGTGCCGTTGCCGAAAGCTCGCTAGTAGCGCAAGCATGCTTTGTCGCTGCTCGTGTATAGCAGGCGGTCTTTCTGATAATATGGCTATTTTGTCTTTTCTGGTGCGAACTTCAACACGCAGTAATCAGACCGCTGCGGGTGGCAAAGCGTACACTTTGAGCTCGAGTGCTTGAGTCGAGCGGCGCAACGATGCTTGCTGCTCCGTGTGTCCCTGCTTGCAGTGGGGCTGCAATGCGCAAGCAAGCAGCGACCGGTGCATCGCGCCGGCCGAGTTTTCGCACATGGGTCGCCTGCTTTACTTAACACTGCGGAGTGCTTCTTATCAGCACCTCTGAAGGAAGAAAACAACTCTGTTCTCCATGGCGTCGTGGGAATGGCAGTAGCTTCGCATTCCAGAGGTTCCTAGTTCGAATCCGCGTGCCCGGAGTTTTTTTTTTCTTTTTATTATTTTCGCCTTAAATAATCTCTCCCGTCCTGTTTATTACCGCGAGCGACTGAATTGATTTTTCAAGCCATGCTTTTCTGACCCAGAAATAAGTGCCGCTCAGTACTGGGCTGCCCTCAACCTAGGCTCATAATCACGATTGTTAAAGAGTTTGTTTTACTATGGTGGGATTTATTTAAAAGAGTTAAAAATGAAGCGTCCCGGCCCATGAATTTCGCATAGCAGGAAATGACAAAAGATTGAGAACGAGAAAGGGCGAAGTCGGCGGGAGGTCTCGCACGCTGTCTCGCTAGTGTGACATGGGAGTTGGCGGACCATCGGCCAACTGCCGTCTTGTGGGAGACATGGCGCCGACGCCGACAGTCGGCCGACTGTTTTCGTCGGCGCAGTGTGACATAGAGCCAGACATCACGACGACATGGTTTTGGCAGACCGAGTCGGCCGACTGTTGGCCTAGTGTGACAGGCCCTTTACTTTTCGCCTGCGGTGCCGTGGGATTTGTGCGCTAGAGCTAGAAGTTTTTGTGTAGGAAGGCTCGGAAGTGCCCTCAAGTGTGACAGTGTGATCCCGCATGACATCGATATGGAACAACAGTTACTTGTGTTCTGTATTTTCCAGCTGGCCCTCGGCGAACGAACTGGCTGAGCTGCAGGGCAGCTTCTACGCTCTGGGCGGCTTCCCCTGCGTGGTGGGCGCAATAGACGGCACGCACGTGAGGATCCAGGCACCCGGGCTGAACGAGGAGGCCTACGTCAACAGGCATTTTTACCACTCCATCAACGTTCAGCTCGTAGTCGACGCTAACTGCCGGGTCCTCGACGTCATCGCCAAGTGGGCAGGTGGAACGCACCCTTGCCGAACGCTTTGACAGGGGATTGTACACCGGCCTGCTGTTGGGAGACAGCGGGTACCCGTGCAAGCCATGGCTGATGGCCCCATTCCGGACGCCAGACACTCCTGGGAAGAGGCGCTACAATGCAGCGCACGGCATTACGAGGGCAGTGGTGGAAAGGTTCGTCAACGCGCAGTCAGCATACGAGAAAGTCTTGACTGTCGGTTTTGCCTTTCCCAGTGCACCGTGCCCAGAAGTGAAGTAATGAGAAGCCCGTGCCGAGACGTTGCTAGGCATTTTATGATTATATCGTTATGTTAAAATCATGCAATGGTATGAGTGCGTTGGAAGATTCGCCAGAAAAAATGTCCGCACAAAGTCATTTGTACAGTTCAATTGCTCATAGCCTTCAGTTACCTCCCAAGTTATTTTTCTGCTGTTTATGTACAGTGGTTGACATTCATCATTTTGTCACAGTGCAAGCAAGTGGCGACTTTCGAATTGGTGTAACTGTACTACCACATTTTTAAAGCTTTTGTTTAGTCATTTGTTGATTCACATGACATTATAATTGCGCATGATAAAACATGAATCAGTAAAGTACGGCGTGAGGTTATAGCCCGAAGCATTCACAATGGCTTCACATTAGTACATCTTTTCATGAACATGAAAACTGTGCAGTCAGCACTAAGGCTGTGTTCCTCCTACTTGCTGTATGTGTTCATTCCAGTGTTGTCCTCATTCGAACTCATGGCAACCAACACAAAGGATGGGACAGGTGAACAAGAGGATGAGTACCGACCCATCATTTTTTGCCTGTTCCATCCTCGGGCTCTCTGTCGTGATTCTGCACGAGCCTGCCCAATCAGTCACCAGACCTCTCAGAGTGCCCTCATTTTCTGCCATGATATAAACAAGGAAAAATAAAACTCGGTATACCTCGATCTGCACAACAGATAATTGCACTTGATGTCCTTCATAGGGCTTCCATTCAATGACCGTAGTAGCCAGATTTATGTAGCGTCTCAGGACACGTCGCTCAATTAGCGGTGGTACAAGAGCACTGCCGCAATCTTCTGTTACAGGACCATAGGGCAGCTGAAAAGAAGATTCCACTGCCTGCATGCAGAGCTGCGGATGGCTCCAGACTGATGCCCTGCCATCATTGTGGCGTGCTGTGTGCTGCACAATGTGGCTAAAAAGTATGCATGCCACTATGACGAAGCGTGCCAGGTGCCACCAGAAGTTGCGGCTGTGCCAAACTGTGGAAACGAGGATGGCAGTGCAGTCCGCAGTGCTCTTGTGCAACAGCACTTTTCTCACTGTGAGTACAACTTAATTCATTGGAATCCTGAGGTAAAATGTGTGGTGAAAGCATCTCAACATGCATATCTAGGCAAACTGAAAACGCTACCTAATCTAAATTCCTCCTAAATTAGCTGCCCTCCCGGGGCTGCGACTCATATTCTATGCAGATGATATCACTTTATGAACGAAAATTGGCAGCAACGGTCAGATAGAGGACACACTGCAACAAGCTGTAGAAATTTATTTATTTTTACATAGTGCAACCTTTATTTGGGGCTATTGCAGGAGTGGGGTTAACAGTTCGTGTGAAAACGGCAACATACAACAAAAACGCACGCACGCACACACATACAAAAGATTGCACCTAACATGTTTGAATACATAGTGCGAACAATGTGATAGGCTGTAACTAATAAATTGATACAATGCACAATGAACACAACACAAAAGGAAACGTCATGTGGCATCGATCGCTGTTTAAAGTGGCTTCAATGGAAGAGACCGCGTTATGCCAGGAAATAAGTTCCAACGTTCAACGGTACCAGGAGAAAAGCTGTGTTTGAAATTATTAGTACGGGCAAAGCATGGCTTAACATTAAGGCTGTGATGACTCCTCTGGGTGATCGGAGAATATCGGGTAAGGTAAACGCTAGTTGTGACTTGATAAAGTGAATTGACGATGCAGTGCAAGAACTGCAGTGAATCCACATGACGGTGAACGGACAAGGGGTTAGATTAAAAGCAGACAAGGCACAAGAAGGTGAAAAATGCCGATCATATTGACGGTATATGAACCTGATGGCTTTCCTGTGGACGCTCTCAATTCGAATAATTTCACATTGTTAATGATTATTCCAGACGGGAGACGCGTATTCAGTTGCGGAACGAATTAAGGATTTGTACATTAATAGCTTAGTTAGTTTTGGTGCATTAGGTAACGTTGTCCTCAAATAATAGAAGACCTGACTGATAAAGCAGCGAATCAGAGACACACTACGAGGCCGTCGAGCCAGAAATTACAGAAATTACAAACATCCGTCTCACTTAACATCTGGGTGGAAGTGCTTCCTGTAAAACAAGTTCAAACTATAAGAATCCTTGGACTCTTCCTTCAGTCAAACAGGAAGGACAAGAGACATTATAAAGACTAAAGACAACCGCCAACATGACAGTAAGACTAATCAGACAAATTGGTAACAAAAGGACACGAGTGAAGGAGAAAGAACTGTGCAGAACAGTACAAGCATTTGTACTAAGCAGGCTTGTGTGCGCATTCCCATACCTGAAATTAGCAGTGATAAAGCCAAACTAGATGGTATAATTTGACACGCATACAAGGTTGTGTTAAGGCTACCGAAGTATACCTCTGCCGACAGACTGCTGGGCCTAGGAGTACACAACACCCTAGATGAGATTAAGGAAGCACACTTAACAATGCAATGAGGTCTGCTTTCCCACACCAAAGCAGGAAGGGCCATATTTCATCGCCTCGGAATAGGCATCAAGCTGCCACCACTAGACATCAGGACACAAATGCCTAAACGCATCGCTCAGGCAATACTAGTCGCGCCACTACCTAAGAATGTCTGCTCACCATGATGAGAGAAGGAAAGCTACGGCAAAAGCTCTACACAGAATGTACAGCTAACATGAACAAGTGATATATGCATGTCGCAGAAAACCCACAGAAAAAAGCGTTTGCACCATCGGCGGTGAACACGCAAGGCAGACTGATAGTCTCCGGCACTACTAAAACGAGCCTCAGAAACGGCAGAACAGGCAGTCTATCGCCCTTGCCATCATTATCACGAATGCTGATACTGTACTAAGTGATTCTAAATTTACCATACGCCGTTACGCGAGGAGAATAATTTCTCGGGCGGCAATGAATACATGGGAGCATACAAAAAACTTAGTACTAGCAGTAATGGCCACTAAATATGCTAGTATTGACACATGCTTCTCACCCAACTCACTCTGCATATCTTTTCTTTAAAGGAAGTATATTTCATGGCAAAGCAGGGCCAAGCAAGCTGTGATCCCTATTGCACGTAAGTAACTTATTTTACTGTCAAAACATATCACAAGCCACCGCGGTGACTCAGTGGTTATAGCGCTCGGCTGCTGACCCGAAAGACGCGGGTTCAATCCCGGTGGCGGCAGTGGAATTTCAATGGATGCGAAAATCTAGAGGCCCGTGTACTCTGCGATTTCAGTGCACGTTAAAGAACCCCAGGCGGTCGAAATTTCCGCCGCCTTTCGCTGCAGCATCCCTCCCAGCATCCCGTTTGGCTTGTGGGGGTTTAACGTCCCAAGAGGACGTTAAACCCCCACAAGCCAAACGAGAACTTATCATAGTCAGAACGCATCACAGTCAAAATGCATCACATTAAAAAATATCAGTCAAAACGTATTACAGAAACGTTGTATCGCTGTCAAAACGCATCACACATACTGTGCATGGAATGCACAGTGGAAACTTGTCTACTTAAATCACAGAGCAACTACGGGTGAAAATATCTGCTGAGGTTGCACATGCTGTACAATAAACATTATGCAGTACTTAAGAGAATGCATTGTTGGGCGAGTCGGTCAGTCATGATGAACAAAGTGTGCTGCGCACATGTAAACAAGGACGAGAAGGATATACAACAAGCGCTTGATGTGTACCCTTCTCGTCCTTTTTTATATGTGTGCAATACATATAAACAAGGACATGCATAGGAGAGGTACAAGTAAAACCGAAGCAGTGACCTTGTGGGAGCATCTGCCTCGCATTCGGGAGGTGCTGGGCTCGATCCCCAGTGCCGCCGGGTACCCACCGGTTTTCTAAAAGTACAAGATTTCCCCCGGCCTGCTGCTCGCCTCTTTTGGGGTGAGATGCTTGGGAAAAGGTTCCTGGACCAAACCGTAAAAAAAGAGCCACAAATGGGCTTTTACCGCACGAGGTGGATTAAGGGTTGCTTGACAGCGGAACTTATATCTGATCCGTCAAGGCAACGGTTTGGTCCAGGACCCTTTTCCCAAGCATCTTACCCCTGAAGAACCGAGCACAAGGCCTGGGGAAATCTTGTACCCATCAAAAAACTGGTGGGTACCCGGCGGCGCAGGGGATCGAACCCAGCACCTCCCGAATGTGAGGCGGATACTCTACCACAAGGCCACCGCTTCGGTTGCACATGCTGTACAATAAACATTATGCAGTACTTAAGAGAATGCATTGTTGGGCGAGTCGGTCAGTCGTGATGAACAGAGAGTGCTGCACACATTAAATAAAGGACATGCATAGGAGAGGTACAAGTAAAACATTATAGCTAAACACTTCAAATGTAATGAGCTCGCCAAGGCACCCAGTGCCAAGTTTCTAAGTACAGAAAGTTTGTGAGCTCTGGCGCTCCATGTGCTTTTGTTTGGCGTTTTTTAAATCTATCTTCGCACGTTCTGTCTGGACCTGTGTCAGTTCTGTTAGTGCATCAGCTAGGCAGCCAAACTTTACAATTGTTTTAACAGCTGCGTCGTTAAACTTAATGAATTGTTCGGCTGCATGCACCATCTTAGTTACTGCATCTGCTGCAGTCTGTGCTGTTGCCTGAACAGTCTCAGCTGCCCTTTTTTGTGCCTGTAGAGAAGCTGTCTCTAGCTCAACATTCTCACGATTATGTTGGATCACCTCCTGTAGTTGCCCAGCCTGCTGCATTGACTGTGATTGCCGCCGGCAGGGCTGCAGGCTGTCCTGTTGCTGGTGCTGATGGCCACCGTGTGCTGCTGACTGGTGTGGTGTGTTGCTGCTAGTGACTGCTACTGCTGATAGGTGCAGCCTCGTTCACTGTCGGCTGGTCCTGCAGCTGGTGGCCGTTGTGTGTAGAAGCTTCTTCACCTGCTGCTGTGGCTGTCTGGCCATCCTCTGCATCTAACTGTGTGCTGTTGAAGGATAGTGGGCTTACTAGCACATAAGCAGCTGTGACGACAGTGCCTATGTCTTCTGCTGGTACCTCAGCAGCAGCGTAAAATGTGTTCTCGTCGACGGCATCAGGAACATGTCATATAATTGGTGTAGTACTCTGTGGAGTCAGTGCCACTGTTTGTGGTCTGCAGTCCAGATGGCCCTGGCACAGCTGCATCACATGACAGCACCTGCTGGTTGCCTGTGGTGCCCCTGTGCAGATAAGACAAGCTTTCTTAGTGGTGACGTTCACTAATATGAATTCCAGCTGACTAAGTTGTCAGTATATTTCTGTCATTAGAGAAAGCTGCCTGTCTGTTTGCAGAGCAGGGAATGGTAAACAATGCAATAACAGCCAGGAGAGAGCAGTTTCCTCATCTTTCGACTTCTTGTCTGCTGATTGTTGTTGCACTCTTCGTCACTCTCTGCCATTAACCGACTATGCTTTGTTTACTGAACTGTGTGACATAGCAAAATGAAGGAACTTCAGCTTTTTTATAAAACATAACTAACGTGAAGTAAAAGCTCATCAAATCAAGAACCACACATCGATGCCACCACATTTCAAATTAACCGAAGATCCAGTTGAATGTTCACCTTCTGCTTCTCTTTCCAGAAGGCAACAGCCATTACCTTTTGTTGTAATCAAACATGACGGAGGGCCAGGAAGGGTCAAGCAGTATGGTTCAAATTATCCAAAAGTTTGAATTACTTCCGTTCGAAATATCGAGCTTTCAAAGCATTAGTATGTACGTAGTGTGATGTACACCCTTTCTCACAAGTGCCTGGGGCACTGCAGCTGCGGCTGAACCAAGTAAACCGTCTTCCCAGTGCTGATTTTGCTCCTGTTCACTGCGAAGCTAGAGATTGTGAAATGGAGTCTGCTAGCTGCACTGTAGTGTCACCTCTACTGGAGCCTAGCATAATCAGCATCCAGACGACATCACCTCTACAAGAGCATGGCAATATCGTTGAGATCACAACATGTTTGCGCCACTAATTAACAGAAGCAGTGGCTGTGTACTTTGCAGAGACTTAGCTTGCAAGTGTGGTGCTTGCGGTTTCGTAAGGCATCACATGGAAGCATGTGGGCCTCGAATGTTTCTTCCACCTAGTGTTCTTTGCAAGCAAACTGCGAAGACTGCTATCATGACTGCTGGAATTTTGTGCTCTACAGTGATTGCTTGATTATAACAATACACCTATGTTCACTGCTGCTTGGAGTAAACAAAGAATTCTCACTCGCTCAGGTCTATGCCGCCTGACAGGCCCACAAGCACGGGGTTCTGAGGCCCGAGGACCTCCCTGACTGATTCCAGCAGGGCTGGAATCTCGTGCTCATTCCGGCCGGCACCTGCAAACATTCATTGAGACAGTCATCAGTCCTTTTCCACCAAAAAAAGCAGTGCATAGTTGCTGTAATATCTTTTGCATCACAAAATACTGCAGTGAGATTCAGTATAGAACATGCACATAAATGCACCTTTATAAAAAATGCATTACTTTGTATGCAGCTGAAACACTGTCACGAAAAGTTAATTCAGTATGTACTCTTATCAGTATACTCTGTGCGCCATGTAATTGATTGTCTCTGTGATGTGCATGCCATGTCAAAATTGCAAATATTGATTTTCTGTGAATTATCAGATGCTTCATGTTGCTCTTGCATTCATTGCAGATACAAACATTGTATTACTGTTTTCTAATGTTTTCTTACCGAGATATTTGGCAATGAATGCTTGATGGACTTGCTTCCGCGCAAAATAAATTTTCCCTTCGCTGTTCTTGCTAAAGGTGTATTTATTATGCTCTATTTTTTCGCATGAGGTAAGTTATGGGAGTACGCACAATGCTACTGTACATGTGCTTGCAGAACAAGGCAAATAAAACGCAATAAAGTTGCTATCTGTATACATCACTGGCTGTCCGCGTGCAGCGTAAGCATTTGAATAGGAAACAGCAACATAACAAAATACGAAATGGTAGCAACCATGCTTTTCGGTGAAGTTATCATGCTTACTGCCTTTTTTTTTTGCTGCACATTCCGCTAAAACATTGTACGTGCGACAGCCGGACACACCACCCTCTTTCACGCCTTGTCCAAGCATCGCGCATATTTACGGCGCTGAAACCAAATTTGTCGCGGTTAACAGTGCATGTTCTCGTGGCAAGGGTGAAGGTGCGTGCTACAAAGGACGTGATGATCAAAGAAAGCATTGAGCATTTGATCTACCTAGTTGAGCGCTGTCTTTAAATGCCGCTGTGCCAAAAAAATATTGCGCCTGTTCACGGTTGCCATCGAGATATTCTGAGGTAGACAAAACTGATAACCACCTGAGTGCACAGTCCGATTGTTCTATCAAAGAAAAGAGTAGGTAAACTTTTTACTTACCAGTTTGCCGGTCGTGCTGGCGTGCCCACTGCAGTGCAGTCTTCAATTGCTGCTTCAGGTTTTTCCATTGTTTTTTTACATTCTTTAACGTCTCTTTGGACTCGATGCCTGCAATTCAGTATATCAGTTAAGCCTGCCCATGCCTGTTCGCGTTTTTTTCGAGTGATGGAGGAATTAAATTTGGCGAATAGTGGGGTTCTTTGCTCACCGACGAGACGAACTAAGTCCAATTTCTCATCTTCTGACCAGTGTGTACTTTTCATGCGTTTGCTGGCTGGCTTTCCATGCTTGCTGGCCGTTCACGTGCGCCCAAAAGCGTCTCGAAAATCTCGACTGCTTGAAGTTCGTGCATGGGTATCCCGACGTTTGAACCCGGCTCCGCTGCTTCTTCAAGGGCGACAGGGGGCAGTTTGGTTTGCAGCTTAAATTTAAAGGCCCAGTGCGGAGGAGGAGAAGCTTCGGGACGGAGAGTGGTGATACTGATACCAAGGGTAGGAAAAGGGTATGGACTTAATTCCTGCGACTGTGAGTCAACCGGCTTCCGAGAGCTATGCAGGGATTACTGCAGCATGCTGTTGCTTTTGGTTCTGCAAACTGCCGACCGAGTCCCTGTGCAGAGGTTACTTTCTGAGCGTTTTGCATTGTTCGCTGTAATGGATCGGTAGATGCCCGCGGATTTGTTCGGACCATCCGTCTTTTTCTGACGGCCCCGCGTCCAGAAGCGGCGACTTCCTTGTTAATCCCCGTCGGTGTGTCGAGAAGAAGCGTGCATGCAGGCTGAGGCAGGCGGGCCAAGGCGACGGCAAAGCTAGAGGGAAGGAGAGGGGACATTTTCCCCGTAACTCACAGAGGTCCCCGTTTTGCGGCGACAGTTAATGCGGCTGAGAGTGGGAGACACGAGCAGTGACTCTGTCGAAACCGTCATACGCCGCCCGCCCCCCTGGTTCGTCTAGGTATGAGGGGTCATCACCGCCAGGCGAGACGGGTATGGACGGTCGCGCTTGACTGAGAAGAATTAAGCGTAGCGTACGGTCAGCGCGGGCGCGGCTAGAAGACGCCGTGGCTGAGCCGCGGCGGCGCCGAAGCCAGAGGACGGGGCATTCCAGTGGGTCCCGAAAAGCCGACCGGCTCAACGAAACGCATATAGATGTACAAAGGCGATGCCGACGCACTTTCAGAGGCAGCAAACAAAGGCTGGCACCGCTTTCCAGATTTTGTGGGAACGCTGTCAACAATCCTCACGAAGACGAGTAGTTTGTTACTCGCGGCGGTAGCGGCTCGGTTGAGATTGATGGGAGCCGCCATGGTCATGGTCCATCTATCAGTGTTCAAAAAGCGCGGGAGTGTATCCGGATGTTGACATTAAATAGCGGTCATCTATTGGACAGCGCGAACGTCCGTCGCCCTCACAATCGACTTCCGGCCGATTCCCCATCTCGTTCCTTGTCGGCGGCTAAATTTCCGGCCTAGGTACTAAAAGTACCTACCGTCTGAAATAAGTCTGGAGTGTAGTTCAGATTTTTCGGTTCGTGCAAGCACACTACGTCTGCAGGGAAGTCCAGGCTCATCTTAGGTTATAATAAGACGAGATTCGGATTTCAATCTGGACTTGGAGGCTCGCGTTTGTGCAAGCGGGCCCAGGTCTGGCCGGGCTGGCGGCGGCTGGTGCACTCGGTGCGAAATAGAGACATGCTCCAATTCTCCGCCAGTGCGGTCAGAGTGCGCCAAAGCCGCCGAACGCGTTGGCGGTCACGCGCAGTTGGAGTATAGAGGGTCTCGCTTTAACCGACGTGACGTCGCCGTGCAGCGCGCGCGGGCGCGTTACGCCGGAGTATAAGCGCGCCTTAACAGAGCCTGCACTTGACCCGCACAACCAGCACTGAAAAAAAAAAAAAAACCTGTGCCGAGACTCGGATTCGAACCAGGGCCTTTGGTGTTCGAGGCGTAGACGCTATCACTCCGCCGCGACGGCTCTAGCTTTAGCCATGGATAAAGGCGCATCTAGTGAATGCACTCTTCCGATACGGAAGTCGCCATGCTTTCGCTACGTATATCCTGGCCTAACAGAGCTAGGCTATCAGAAATATTTTCCCTTTTGATTTGTGCCCTTGATCAGCGGTAAATTTATTGGTGAAAGATAAAGATTAGAAAGCACAAGAAAAACAAAACCCACATGCCGCCGGTGGGATCTCAACCCACAATTTCCGAATTTCGCGTTCGGTGCTCTACCAACAGATCTACAGCAGCGGCTTTCCAATCGCCTGCTTTCGGAGGTATTTATTGTTTTTTCTTGTGGTTTCTGATCAATTATCTTTTACCCATAAAATAGTCTCAGTACTATTTTTGTTTTTCCAACAGCATAAATTATGAAGACAAGATTAAAAGATTCCTGATTGCTGCTTCGTTTCAGAGACAGTTGTGTTCGTATGCACGTCATAAGTCCTTATTTGAAAATGTGTACATGTTTGAATAGGTCGACAAATAGGATTTTGGCACATTTCGTTTAACATTATAGGATGAAGCTTCCAAAGCAATTCAGCCTTTCAGAGACTCCTTAGTTGGGGGCTCCGTACAACTTCGATTACCCGTGATTAATTACCGTGCACTTACATCACACAGTGCATGCAAGTCGTGGGTTCGAACCCGCCCGCTACGGTAGCACTTCGATGGAGGAAAAATGTGAAAGGTTCGTGTACTGTGCGTTGTTAGTGCTCGTTAAGAACCCCAGGTGGTCGAAATTATCCGGAGCCCTCCACTACGGCGTCCCTCAATGACTGAGCCGCTTGGGGACGTCCATCTTTAAAACCCAACCAAATGTTCCATAATCCTATTTGCTGACCCATTCAAACCTATATACATTCTTCACTTAAAAGAGAGCCTCGAAGCTCTCTTTTAACTTCTCTTGTCTAGACAAGCTGAATTTGCGAGGCACTTAGGCTACAGGAGCCGCTTGCATCATTTGGCTGGCAATTCTTGAGGGCGAAGGCGTCACACGCCTCCGATTTGAGCGAGTGGCACCCACAGTTGTAACGCAGGAAAAGAGGAATGCTCCGAACAACAGCGCAAATCAATTCAGCCCGTTTATTCAGTTTCACTTACGGTGACGTCAGGTAAAAAAAATTACAGGTATGAATTATATCTTCCTGCATTTTTTACCGTACTACCTAAAATAAAAGCTTCAGCAATAGCTTAAGCGCAACAGAGCATTGCACCTGCGTTTGCAATTAGTAATCTCGTTTTGCTGTGTAAAGGCGCGCTCACATTAGCGGGAAAACGCGCAACGCAGGACGTTTTCCGCGTACCGCTTCCCGCACAAGCCGGTTTTTCTCCCGCGGACAGCCTGCTGTGCCGTCCCGCAGAGCGATGGGTTCGGTACCTATTTTTCCCGTGCCGCTGAGGAGAACAGCCAATGGGCGCGGACCGTGAACCGTGACGTCGGTCCCAGTTCAGTGACCCCGTCGGCGGAGGCGGAGGCTGCGCGCGTCCGGCCGGCCGGCCGGCCGGCTGGGCACTCGGCGGCTGCTTTGCCGACGACGACGACGCGAGAAAAGGGTACGCTTTCCAGTCTTCTCTAGTGTCACGTGACTATCCCCTTCTCTTTCTGCTCGTTCGGGTCCTCCCTCATGGCCTCCTCTCTCCACATTCCAAGACAACCGCAGCGAGAAAACGCGCGCAGTGTGAGCGTCATTCTGAGGAGCTGCGAGGCAGCGTCGACGTTGACGCTGTGCCGCTGCGGGAAGCTTCCCGCTAGTGTGAGCGCGCCTTAAGGGAGGAGAAACGTTTTTTAGCGCCGTCGTCAGCATGCGCATTCGCTATTCTTAGTCGACAGCAAATTAAAGTATTCTATCCGTAATCAGAACCGCTGCAGTTTCACTCTAATAAAACAATGTCTTCAGCATAGCGGGCGCTTAGAGTAGGCAGGCAAACACACCAAGAACTGTCTGGCGCCTTATTGAGGTGTCGCGCAACCGGGCTCTGCTACGCGTACAACTTGTCACCATCCCGTCCGAAAAGATGAGGAAGGTACCCCTTTCTAACCCCTCCCCACCCGGCGTGGGACCTCACAGCGACACTCGGAGCCCAGTCAGCATCTGTCCTGGTGCGGAGCGAGGGCGACTGCGAAATTTGCTCGGCCCAAGATAACGCTGCGAGAGAAACTCGTGCCCTGCGTTTTCCTCGCGAATAAAATGAGCTCTTCGCGCCAAGACTAGAGTGAAAGGAACGGGAGAGGAGGATGAGTAGTTGGAGAGGGAGAGCACCAGTGGGGAGTTGAAGGCTTCCGCTCGCATCTTTTAATTACGAAGTTAGTTACGATGGAAATGCGCCGCCCTTCCTCCGCGCGACGTCGCACTTCACAGCACTCGTGCTCTAATTTCGTTTCGAGGCTCGTTGTGTGCGGTTGAACCGGCCTCCATTCTTCCTTCCGCTGCTTCGTTTCTTTTCTTTTTGTTTCGTGCAACATCGCCCCTTAGCTTCGTGCCCATTCAGTGCGGCTCAATTTCCCATCTGCAACAGCTTCGCTTTGAGGCTCAAACAGATTGCAACCGGTTGTGTACACATACGTTTGTAGTGGGACGCGAGTGTCGGCCTGTGTGGAAGAGGAGGAGGATGCGAGGTTGGAGAGATAGGTTGTCAGGGAATGCTGGGCTCAGAGGGGCCGCCTCCGTGACTTCTCACACCTTGAGGAAAGCGAGAGGGAAAAATGCTAGCGATAGAAAAGACAAGCGAACTGAGGGGGTGCGTGATAAAATAGGAGAGTTAAATGGGGAGGCAGGGAGGAGGGGGAGAGAAGGCCGGCCGGAAGGGCAAAGGCGCGTCAGTTCCTGCTCCTGATTAAACTTGTAAATTGAGCGCAACTCAAGCCCTTGAGCGTGCGTGCGCGCGCGGGCGCCCGGTGCGCGAGGCAGTAGTCAGACGCCAGCGCGGGCGGGCGCGCACCGTCTGGCAGGTTGTTTGCAGAGCGAGACGCATTTTTTCCCCCTGACTCTCTCGCTCTGTCTTTCGCTCCACATCAAACCTCTTTTCCCCCGAACCCCTAGAATTTCCCCCGCCACCGTTTCTTTCCCCGCTGTCGCGAAGCTTCCCTCCTGGCGCCCGTCCGCGGGGAAAGCCTGTCGGCTTGCACGCCTCAGCCTGAGTCTCGGGGAGGTTGCAACACGGCTCGGGAAAAAACAAACAGAGCCGAGCGCGCTAGGTAAAAGAACAGCACGAAGGAGCACATCCTGACACGTGCTGGTAACGAGCAGCTTGAGTGGGAGTGGCACCTCCGTTTCTCTCGGCAACTTGTCTCTTCTTCCTTTGACAGCGGCGTCTTACCGGTACAGCTTTGACTTGGTTATTTATAGAAGGTGACGGCGAGGACCTCTTCGAGCGAAGAAACGGTACTATGGCGCCACGCATAAGCTTAGGGTGGACAAGAGCGTCTCATTAAAAAAGAGTCAGAGAAATTGTTCGCAAGGCACTCCTCTAATGGGTCCACACGGTCGCAGTTCCTATAGTTCGTTCATCATCAATCACAGTCTTCAGATCCCTCCAAGTCCTCCGTGTCGCTCTTGCTTGAAAAGAGCGGCGTTAGGCAATCGGAGGTAAATCGAAATCCATTATTTTTCTAACCGGTGGCTTCTTTTCAATGCTTAACCAAATGAACCACGATGCATGCAAAGCGGACGCCGACCGCCCCGTTCTTTGCAGACTAATGTATTTTCCAAAAATAAAAGCAGAGTACTGCTCCGTCGGGGCTGTATTTCGAAGCGCTCTTGCTCAAGTGAGGCCGAAGTAGGCGCTATTCTGTATACCGCTCGTCTCACGAGAGGTATCCACCGCGGTATCTTCTGCAAGCATCCTATGTGTCTTAATCATTGTGGTTTGAACGGCCGGTGTCTCAGCGGCTTCTCGAAAGGACGTTCTGCGGCGCTGCAAGCATAGCCGCTTCGGGTGTATTTGTGAACCAGTTCTGCATTATGAGTGTGCTGAATACAAGTTTTGCTATGCTATGCTATGAATGCTATGAAAGTTTTGCTTTGCTATGAATGTATTTATGCTTTGCCACTACAGCTGGGTGACGCCGCACGTCTTCATTGATCGAGCCCAATGCATGAAAGAAAAGAAAGACAGCACTACCCGAGGTTTGGGTTCAATATGAGTGCATGGTTGCTAATCAAAGCCGTACCTCTTGTTACAATGTACCTGCTCTAAAGAAATGCACATGAGGTGTGCCGGCTAAAAACATTCATTTGAAACAAACGTGAAATATTGAATAAGTTAGAGGGATAGATTTTTTTATTGCATAAGAGTGCAGTGCATTCACCGTTGTAAATACTAACAAACCTACAGACAACCGCATTCACCTAGCAAACGGGAGATATGCGTTCATGCGTTACTGGAAACAGGGATACTCAGAGCTCGCTGTGAAAATTCAGGAGCAGACATTGTCAATGGTTCAGTCGACCACTTCGACAGTAGTTGAAGTGGGTTCGTAAATTACCACTAAAGATACACCTGATCGAAAGACAGCTTCTGTAGTCCACCCCACGCGTAGACTAGACCACTTATTCAGGGTGGTGAAGTCACCACCTCTCCTGCTATGATATACATGAGCCCGGCTAGCACAAACTGGATAACGTGCCACCAAGGAAACATTCTAGTTATCTGACAATTGTCAGCAGCACCTTTCGTTTTCGAGGTATTCATACGAGTAAGGTGGTACCATAAAATCATCGAAGCACCCGTAATTCTGCTGTTGTTGCGGTGTAATTGCTGCACAGTACTCACTAAGAAAACTCAAGTATGAACTTGAGGGGTGTGTGAAAAGTTTTTTAATCGCCGTTTCAAGACAATGTTCTTTTCACGAGTCCATTTGCGCCCACAGGTGTGTCAGCCATGACGTCACAGTTGCGTTACCGCCTCCCACCCCTGTGTTACTACGCCTGGTGGTTGACTAGTACTGTGCGATGCTTAGTATAGCTTGATTCTTTAAAAGCCTTCCAGTAAATTTGGGCCAGTAGGTAGGCCCCAAATGAAAGGAAAATCGACTCGAGCAGTAGTAAGGCTCTTCACGTGGTTACGCATTCATACCGGGCGTCCCGCTAAATATAACCAAGCTGTGTGCTCTGTTGAGAGCTGTGCTGTTGATACTGTGCGCTGTGAAACTCTGACCATCTTTGTGCTGCTGGTATTTGTTTGGCCTAATGTGCAGTACTGTTTTATTTTGAGGAAGCTTGTCAGTTATTAAAGATGATGTAGCTAAATTTTAAATATTGGCTCAGGAAAAAAGCTGGCAGCTCGAAATTTGCAAATCACAGTGAAAAAGAGCCGGCTGAAATAATAGCATCAAGAGACAGTGTATATAGCTTTTTCTTTTTAATTACTCTCCCTTTCCTCCTTTTCTTGCCTCTCCTTGCCTTCCTTGCCCTTTCTTCTCTCCTTTCCACTCTGACCTCGAAGCTCCATACTGAGAGCAACGACAGCGGTTACGTTCTTCACAGATGGCAATGGTAATGCTAACGCAACATAACACCCGTGTGCTGTGCGATGTGAGAGCACGTTAAACAACCCCAGTATCCGGCGTCCTTGACTGCGTCCTGCATAATGAAGCCCCTGTGTCGCTTTGGGACACTAAACCCCACAATGGACCATACGCAGAGGAGTGAGCAAAAATGGGAAGACTACTGCTCTGGCGGCAGGAGCGACTGCGGGCCACACAGCGGCGCTGCAGCTCTGTAAAAATTGTTTGCAAAACTACAAACTTAACAAAAATTCGGTTGCCACACAGAAAATACCTCTTAAAGACCCAAGAATGAATCCAGTTCACGAATAAAACGGACATTTTCTGTTCTTACAGCAGCTGCACCCGAAGTAACTGTCACGTGGCCCTCCGTTTCAGAAAAATAAATATTGCTTTAAAAATGCATGAAAGTCATCATAATACATTTGGTACATTTGTAGAGTAAAAAACGAGCATATTATTATTATTATTATTATTATTATTATTATTATTATTATTATTATTATTATTATTTTCCCTACTGATTAATATGCATTGTGTACTGGGAAGTCCTTTAGATATTTTGCTGCTGTTCTCTCTTCAAGATGTGGCCTCGTACCTTGTAGAAAGCCGAGCGTTTTCTCATGGTTTTACCGATCGGACTAACTGCGATAGAAGGTAAGCGATGCAAGTTCCTCCTATTTGGCGTAAATAATGTGCTGTAATTCTTTCTATAAGTGACTTGTTGCCAGGCTGTACTGTTATTTTGTAGACAACGGGCAATCCGGCCCTACTGAATTTGACACTGCGCAGCACTCAGTGCACGCATGCACGCTAGTCATGGTGGACGTTCCCTTTATCACATATGTCTCGGTGTGTGCCTGCATACCATCGACGACGACGCTATTTAGAAAAGACCCAGCCTAGGAGAGCCTGCACATAGGCCGATCAAAATACGTAAGGGCTATTGTAGTAGGAGCACAGATGCGTGCAGTACGAAGCGTAACACTAAAGTATGTGGTGATGCTAGCCTTGAGGGTGCCTTTGTCCGCTCTAAGGAAGGAAGCAAGTGCTCTGGCAGGCGTGTGCTCTCTACTTAACTATGCATGGTGGCAGTACACAAGCGTACCGCTTTTGTGGGATGAGAACCAGTTTTTGAAATGGAAGGGAACCGCGTCGGGTTGACGACCCCGCTTTCCCCGCTTTCATGAGTACATTTTCATTTTCGTCACGGCAGACGCCTGTTGACTCGTGCAAAACATTAGCGCAAACAATGAATCTGGGGTGCTCTACCTAACGATATGCACCTAAATAGTAGGTTGTTACCTCTAAATTTATAAACAGTGATTTTTAGTATGTTATCTTGTACCCAGATAGCGCTTACAAAGGACTACTGCGTTAGATTCATCATACCCACTAATCCTGGACAAAAGCATCTTTGAAGGTCAAAAAGCTTATGAACGCGTTTTTTTCATATATTGTAAGATTTCACTGTGATAATCAATATCTCCGCAGATCCACCATCGGTAGGCGTGCATTTGTTTGTTATTAACGCTTTTGCTATCGTCAACAGCCTTCCTCATAGGTTTTCCGTGCCAGTCTTTACTGCTCGATGGAAGCGGGGTAAAAACTGTAAAAAGATTTTGCTACTCGTCGGAAGAATGGACCAACACCTTCAGTATTTCCTTAGCAGTAACTTACAATTTTCCAATGTCCAAACTTTTTGTCCGAGAATCTTGGACACGATAATTCAGACAGCCACCTACGATAAAACTGTGACTTTGCCGATTAGAACCACATTCTTTTTTATTGCATTGTATTTGTCATTGATTCATTATCTGCCATAATTGGTCTAGATAGTATTCACATGCTAATCTTAAGCCGGTTCTCATTTGCCAGCGGAGATAAGAGTTATGGAGTTCGGAGAGGGCCGCCAAACACGAGCCCGGAAGGACAGCACATCTCGGCGCCAGGAACTCCGACGCTAATAGTCACACTTTAAAGCTTCATGTTCTCAATGTTTCCGGGGCTGCTTTCTTCAAATGAACTTAATTTTGCACAAACGGCCTGGCGTCATAATGCACGTTTAGCGGACAAGAGCAACAAAATACAAGAGAAAAACAGTTCAACAGAAAATTATCAGTAAAATACAAAGTCTGCAAAAAACTGAAAAACTAGCAGACGCGTGCTCACAGCGAGAGTGCCCCGAGTGCCAGCAAACTACCCCCTCGCTGTCGCGCGGGTTTTTATCATGCTTGATAAATTTGCAGTGCGGGGTTACCCTGCTGCGCTGCTGACGGCGATGATGTCACGTGAGTAGGCATCGCTAAGTCTCCAAGACATAGCGTTCTCGCGGAGTAACAGAGCAAGCGGCCGGCAATGCGGCGTCAGACCACTCCGTTCTGTAGCGGTGAGTGGTGCTATGAGCGTTTGACGTCCCAAAGCGCCTCAGGCTATGAGGGATTCCGTAGAAAAGGGCTCTGGATAATTTCGACCACCTGGGGTTCTTTCACGTGTACTGACATCGCACAGTGTACGCGGGCCACTACCAATTCGCCTCCATCGAAAAGCGACCGTCGCAGCCGGGATCTATACCCGCATCTTTAGCGTCAGGAGCTGAAACCCATGACTACTGAGTCACCACGGCTGCTCCGGAGTGGTAAAGGCCGGTTTGATTTTAGTTCGCAGGACGTCGAGCATTTTCTCCGCACTAACCTTGAGCTGCGAACTCGTCTGCACGAATGGCGTCGCCTTCTAACGCGTATGGTAGCATATTTTATTCGTTGATCCGAAGCAAACTTACTTGCTCCACGAACCGGAAAATGCGTTTCAAAGGGCGAATTGGATTCACATCCTCATTACTGATTGGCGCCTGCGAAGTCGCAATCTATTTTGTGCTCTTTTGTTTGCCCCCCGTCGTCGCGACCGTCAGTCGCAGAGTAGCCGAACGCCGCACTAGAAATTTGTGAAGGATAAGCACCCGTGCGAGAGCGAGGGCGAAGTTTCTCGTTACTCGGGGCACGGTCTCAGCGAGCGGGCGGCGCGATATAGCAGCACCGCGGTGTGGCCCCGCAGCTGCTCCTGCCACTGGAGCGGTGGTCTCTGCACTTTTTAATCGCGTGTATATATATATATATATATATATATATATATATATATATATATATATATATATATATATATATATATATATATATATATATATATATATATATATATATATATATATATATATATATATATTCAAATCAGGCATTTAAAAATTTAGCTAGATGGTTGCTAGGTACCTAAATTTCCTAAGCAAAAATACAGCAAACTACGGTACACGATTCTCAACCACACTCATTTGACTGCACTGACCTTGGACATAGAATAAAACTAATCGTGGCTGAAGCGTGCAGCAGCTGGCAGCAGGTCGGCCTTATTAACTAGGTTCCTGGTGGTAGGATGTGATAGTACTTTGCCTAAGACGACTTCGTCAGAGCATAGCTCTGCGATGATGTCGGTCACATCCGGTCAACTATACTTCATCTCATAAGTTCCTTGCAGCGCTATGGAAGATAGAGACATCCTAAGCCAATTCGGAGAGCGCGTTAAACGTGTTCTTTCATGACTCACCGGCAGCTCGCGGCATACAGAGATATGGTTAGAAAAGGGCCTAAATCTACGCCGTCTATGTACAATAAGCGTAGGCACGCTTATGAATCCTAAACGCACGAATTTTGCGCGATGTTGCGCCCTTTGTGACATTCGTACTTTTATTTGAGCGTATGCAAACGAAGACGCGATGATATGCCAAGCCCAGTGGCGCCATCTGCTTGTTAGAACGAGAACCATTTTTGTCAACGTACCGACGATCATCTTATGAATAAAAGCGGCATAATCGCCCCTTTAAAAAAGACATTCACGGCCAGTGAACGCACTGAAAACGGCAGTAACAACGACGGATTCAGTCCGAGGCGAGGGGGTCTTGCTTTGAAGGCGTTCGCCACTTTGGAAATGATGTTAAGAATGTACTCAAGAGTCGCGCACGCTAATTGCGTGCGTAACTCGAGCGTACGTTAAGCATCGATACGAACGAGTGTTTAAGGCATGCGCACTTTAAATCGCGCTATTCAATATACTCATATGCCTATTTCATATTGGCACTACATCTGCAGCGTCAGAACGTCGCCTGTGCAGCCATCGCAGCTTTGGTAGTGCTGCGGGGAACTAATGAGATGGAGTACATGCATCAGCGGACTGCCGCAAATATACATGCACCTGATAATGTTTCTCTTCGGCAGCGTCATCTACCGTTCCTGGGCCCATGCAGCGACGAAAGTAGCACAGTGCACGTGCGCAAAGAATATATCAGCTGCACTGTTTAGTATCTGGCTTTGCCTGCACGTATTAACCGCCCAAAAAGGTCAAGTCGAATGGAATGGTGATGCATACCACGTGACCAGCGTGGCCAGAAAAGTATTCAACGTTGGAAAGCAGCCTTTAGTTGATTCATGACCGTTCTGAGTAGCTTCACTTTCGGCGCTGCCACTGTCTCGCCGCCACCGCGCTTATGGTTCCATTTGGGATGCTTAGACCAACCGGCGCACATGCAGGAAATGACTGACTGACCTTGTAGGCCATCGGAGGGCGCTTGGCCGTCGGTTGCCTATTGTTTCAACGCCGCCTTTTTATTTGTTTTTTTTTTTGCGAAGCAATGTGCATTCTGTGTGGTGTCGCGAGAGCCGAGAAACACTCGTCGGTCTCCGCGCTAAGCTGGAAACGTGCGTTTTTTGAATTTCGGGGAAAGTTCACGGTGCCTCCTCCTTCGTTGTGACTGACTGGTGCGGCCACAGTTGTTCCTCTTATCTGAGAGGAATTTCCATTGCCCCAATGCACATTTTAACGGTAGCACTGCACGGGTTTGTAATAAGCGAGCGTTCGCTATATCTGTCGCATTTATAAGCGGGCACGAATGTACATCTGCTTCGCAC
The DNA here is from genome assembly GCF_052857255.1 of Amblyomma americanum. Taxonomy (NCBI): domain Eukaryota; kingdom Metazoa; phylum Arthropoda; class Arachnida; order Ixodida; family Ixodidae; genus Amblyomma; species Amblyomma americanum. Next base: position 142,848,437 of record NC_135502.1, on the reverse strand, counting down.
AAAAGTGACTAAGCGATAAAGAATGGGTTGCAGTACATTTGGCGGGTACGCTCAGGTCATGAACGGCAATTCGCCAGTATCACTAATGAAGAGGGAAGAATTTGACATTTGTATCTTACCGGTACTCACTTATGAGGTGTAAATGGGGAGGTTTACGAAAAGGGTGGAACATAAAGTGGGAACAACACAGCCAGATACGGAAAAAATTGTATAAATGTGTCGTTAATAGACAGGTAGAGAGTACAGTGGGTCAGGGAACAAGGCCGAGTAAATGATTTGTAGTTACATTCAAGCAGAAGAAATAGGCATGGACAGGGCATGTAATGCAAAAGCAAGATGCCGATGGTCGTTAAGAGTATCGGACTGGATTCTGAGACAAGGTAAGCGTAGCAGGTGTTGGCAGAAAGTATGATTGGCGGTGAGATTAGGAAGTCTGAGGGGATGAGGTTACAGAAGCTGCCACTGGACGGCGTTAATTTCAAATATGAGAGGGACACGTGTCCTGTAGTAGGCGAAGTTAGGCTGAGAATAATGATGAAGACTAAATGACAGCACGTTGTGTCCGCCCGGGCGAAGCGGCATTATGCGCTCTCAGCCATGCATGATCTGGGAAAGAGAGGCCTGCTTTGCGCCTACCGCGCTGTTCAGGTCTCGCTCTGGGTTCAAGAAAGTTCAAACGGCTGCAGACGCGGGGAGTAGGTGCAACGCCACTTTCTAATGCGATAGCTGCGCCCTCACCTGCAAAAAAAAATGTGTGCAAAAGGACAAGGACAGTCACTTGTATTTGCATGTGAAGAGAGGAAGCAACAAGCAGAAGCACCTATTTACACAGCGCTCATAACTGCAGTAACTTGGTATGGGCTGACTTCAACGGGCGTTAAAACCGATCGGAGTGCAACAATCAGCGTTCAAAACGAGAGTAGCATTCAAGCAACATTAATGACTTCAGGCCGAGCATAACGGGCAATTCAAAACACTGTTTGAACACTTACGTGCGCTAAACGCAACCATCTTGCGGGACGTTTCGTTTTTGTCACAGACGCAAGTTAATATCGACGTAGTTCAGTGTATGCAAACGGAGACGCCGTGTTATTGGATTAGATTGGATAATGATGATAATGATGATGATGTGGCCCCACCCCTTTGGAACGGGTGAGCAGTACGTACACATGAGCTTACAGGGAGAACAAAAGAGAGAAAAAAACCAGGGGCTTTATTTAAGTTCAACACAGAGAACACAGAAAAGGGAGGGGAATGGACAGTTTGTCTCAATCCCATTGTTCACTCCTGCCGGTGTATCAGCGCAGTGGACTCACCAGGTTTTTAGAGTAGGATCCTGTTATGTAAAAAAAAAAAAACGTCCCTCTGAGTGGCAGTACCCTCACTTTAAATGAAAAATAAAGCAAATATATCGCTTATACGTTTCTTTACAGGGCATATGAGACGAAGCAAAAGTTCGATGCCCCATTTTTGGGCAATGAATATACTGAAAAACGCAGTAAAAGTCACGAATCGACTGCGAAGCGAGTGGTACGTCCTGCTTCAGAGAAAGGCTGAATGGTGGGCGTGTTGAAAAGAATATTTGCCAGACAAAAAAAGAGACATACAGACAAGAGAGGACAACACAGGACAAGGGCGGTTCTAACAACTGGCCTGAGTTGTTAGGCCAGACATTGTCCTGCGTTGTTCTTCCGTCTAAGCATACATACGCATTTTTTTGGCTCGCAAAAATCCTGTTCAACTCGCTTCGAAGCGCGCCGCCATATTGGAGACGATAGTCTAGCGTATACGCAAGGGCCACGGAAACTAAACTCTGAAAATAGCGTTCGTAATGCAAGTGCACAATAAAGCTGGTTTGGTTCATGTGCGGTATGAAGCAGGCTATATTTTCTATCGGGAGTGAACTCTTCGCGCACGCCTTCGCACAGTGTCGAGGTCCAAGCCGAGCACTTCCCTCCTCGTGCAGCCCCTTGTGTCGCAGTCTCCTCCCGAGCGTGTAATGTTCTACACAGCCACTGTCCTTCTCCACGTGATGAAAGGTCTGCACAGTTCTCTTCTCGGGCTCATTGCGAGCTTTAATTTTTAGTTTTCACTCCGTGTCATACACCAAGTGCCACTCTTTCATAGCTACGACTCTTGTCTCCGCTGACTACGACTGGTTCCCAAATGTAATGTGTTGCTTGTGGTGAGCAAAAATCTGTTAATTTATGATCTGCCTGCAGGCTGACTACATAATACGTTCGCCGTGGACTTGATAAAAAATACGCATCTTGTTGCTGAAGAAACGCTTTATATCCTTCAATAGCTTGGTTTGGTTTGTCGTTCTTGTTATCCCAGCAACCGCGGCTGAAAAGATAGCATCCGGCGCAGTACGAAGTGACGCAGGTCTTTGTCTTTCCTCGTATTCGTCGTTTTCTGCGCGTTTTGTTGTCAAGAACGGATTACTAACTAGCCCGAACTAAAATCTTATTAAGCTTCGAAGAGGTTTCCTGCTTGCATTTTTTTCTCAGATTTGTACCTGGAAGACGCCGAAACAGTGCCAGCAATTAGGCGATTGCGAACATGTACGCCTGTGGAAGGATCCGTTTCACCTGCAGGTCTGCCGGGGAAATACTGAGACATACGAACAATCTGAGCCACAAGTGTCCATGTAAGTAGTTAAGTTCTCTGCCAATCGAAGAAATGGAAACCGTGCTAAGGCGTTGGTTTTATCCCTTCGTTACGAAGAACGCCTCAATTATTTCTGTGTCCGTTCTATCACTAGTGCGCGTCAAGAACGTTGTTTCCTGAGAACAGCGCTTGCAGTACTGACATCGCACAGCACACAGGCACCTTAGCGTTTTTATGGAGGAAAAACGCTAAGGCGCCCGTGTGCTGTGCGATGTCAGTACACGTTAAAGATCCCCAGGTGGTCGAAATTATTCCGGAGCCCTCCACTACGGCACATCTTTCTTCCTTTCTTCTGTCACTTCCTCCTTTATCCCTTGCCTTACAGCACGGTTCAGGTGTCCAACGATATATGAGACAGATACTGCGCCATTCCCTTTCCCCCAAAACCAATTATTCTTAAGTTCTCGCAGTTCTCGCAAAATGAACTGCGAGCCTTGTTTCGAGACGACTAAGTTCCTGGCGCGCGTTCATGAATGTAAATCCTCCTCGATTAGTTGCCGTTACGTTCTAAACACAAATGCGCCTATATGGGAGCAAAAATGGGAGTAGGCTCTCATTTATCGCACTCTCTTTTGTAAAATAAAGTGTGGTCGACGATAGCATACTCACTTTTTTCTCCTTTCTGTTTAGAGTGTGGGTTCTCCTTCCAAATTCTGCACTCGCTAAACTTTGACAAACTTCCTCTTGTCACCGTGCGCAGCTCTCAAGGGTGGGATCACGTTCGCTTCCTGTTCACTCGAGACAGGCAAGCTTATTTTGCGTCAAGCGACAAACTTCATGCACTGAAGTAGAATCGACATTTTGAGCTAGTTGGTAAAGCATCACGGAAAAAATAACGCGCACTCAGGACAACGGACAAGGAAGCGCTTGTGTTGTTTGGTCTTCCTTGTCCGTTGTCCTGAGTGCGCTTTATTTTTTCCATGAAACTTAATGCATATTAAAAACTGGAAAGACAAAATAGCGCAGCCGTGAACCTTTGGCCAACTTTGCCCGTGCTTTGTTTCTCCTCCGTCGTCTCTGACCATCTGTGTGGTCGTCGGTAGCATAAATGCCTGCCGTTGCAAGTTTCTGCCGGCTTTTTAAATATGCTGAGCTTTGAGGTGTATGCGACACAACAATAGAAGTGAATCCCTTTTTGCGACAAATTTCTCTCAGTATAGAAGAGTTATGCCAACGGGAGTTAAATAGCGCTATGATTCATATTTCCAGCGCAAAAAAAATAAAGCCTTGACAGAGGCACCACGAACGACAGAATTCAAGTGAATTTTGTTTCACAAATTTTATTTCACCTTCTATCCATTGGTTGGCGCTCAAGTATACTTCCGTTACACAACGACCATCATCAGTAGAGGCAACAAAAATAAGGCGTGCATTGAAAACAACTCACACCAATTCCTTCACATCCGTAGTTTTTTTTTCCATTTCCAACCAAGCTTACTCAATGAACATGTGCGTTTTTAGAATAACCTACTCATTTTTTTTTCGCAAGTGCAGCAGAAGGAACACTGATGTGCTGTCATTTCAAACATCCAAGACTTTATTTCTTCCTTACACAAGAAAAAGGAAGCTGAGACAAAAGGCCTGTAGCGCCTGACGAGCCCTCACCTACCTTGTACAGTTTGCAGTACAGTGCACAGGTAAAACAAAATTCAACATGTACAAATCAAACAAACATTCAAAGTATTACAAAACAAAGCAAAGAGAACGAGGCTCGCACATTGCATGAAACGTGATCATGGCAGAGCAACAAAAATGACATGAAACCAGGCTTCGCTTGCGCTCAGAAAACAAGTACGTGAAATACACAAGACTTTTCAAATGTAATAATAGGGTTCAGGCACAAAAAGGGTTGTATTTATTAGGTAAGCTAAGATTGTGTCAGAACGTAGGTGCACAAAAGTTTAAGGATTTAACATGTCATTTTGCATTAAGTAGAGATTGGTTATTGCATTAAAATGTTTGAGAGGAACACTAAAATCAAGATCACCCGAAAAACGATTTAGGGCGATAGGTGCTTGATAGATCATTTGCTGTTTCCCGTAGTTGGTACACGTCCTAAGGACTAGTTTTCTATGTGCTCGGAGGCTATACTGTGATGAGGAATTGTCTGGAATAGTATTATACAGCCGGTTTTTGTAGATGTGTTGGAACAAACGATAAAAATATACCTGATCCGCTTTAAGCAAACTGTGTTTGAGTAAGAGGGGTGCTGTAGCCAAATATTGAGGATCACCGTGATACCCTTCGATTGCTCGTAATGCCTTCTTTCGTACAAGTATCAGTTTATTGTAATTGCTTTTAGTCGTAGTGCCACAGACGAGACAACAATAAGGCAATTTGGAATAAAAAAGTGCATAGTACAAAGAAAACTTCAACCATTTCGGCAGGAGATGGGCGATTCTATTAAGGCAACCAAATGTTTTACATAGATTTGATATAAGGTTAGTGGATTGCAAGTACAATATTTTGATTTTGCGCAACACACGTCTTAGTTTCAAAAACACCTGGTATGCTGGCTTGTGCGAGCAACAGCGAATACGGTGCGCTAAATGACCTACACCAATTAGGGAAGCACCTGCAATGCTATGCTGTCGCAGGCACTCATTAGTACAACGCCCAGTCTGGGTGATGTAACATTTGCCACACCCGAGTGGTATACTGTACATCACGCCTACCTAACAGTTGAGCATGTGGCCTGGTGTGCTTTATTCTGCAGGCTATCCTCCCCTACACCGTTCACGAGGCGACACACGCACGCTACTTTTCCCGGGTCTGAAAAAACAACAGGTATTCCGCAACTTTCGCCCACCTTCTTGAGGCGCTGTGACATATGGTGCCACCGGGGCACTACTAAAGGTTGCTGCAGCGGACGTGCGTTTTTTCCCTGCGTGAGATGCCCACCAGTCTTTCCGTCAGGAATCTGTCTTTCCACCGCTGCGGCTAATGTTTCTCTCGGGAAACGGCGTCCTGCGGTCACCCTTTTTGTGAATCCACACTATCACCGACGTGATGTTCACACGACTGAGCAAGAGCAGAGTGGATCTAAACTGCTGCCCTTGCTCTCTTTACGGGCTTTGAGTAAACACGAGCTGCCCCGTGGATCCCGCTATTTAAAAATGCTCACACCAGGAGCGTTTCCGCAACACTGTCAAGGGCGCGGACAAGGGATGCCCTACGGTCGCTTGCATCGATGTTTGAGCGTCGACGCGCAGACCAACGTAGAGCGAGCCAAAGATATTCGTGTGAAGGTATCACGTCAAAGTGATATGGATATTGTCACGTAGTGGCGACGGCAATCGAAGCAGCGATGAAGACGAACAAAAGGGTCTTCTAAAAGAAAACTGTTTATTAGGCTGACTTGCACCCACAATGGACTGAATCACTCGGAGGCGGCGAAGCGACAAGCGTGCTCGGCGGTCGTCGAACAGAATGCCCGCCGCTGTCGGCCGTGCTCAATTTAAAGCTGATAGCGAACTTTCGAGAAAAAGCGTGCAAAGTTACTAGAACATTCCGGAGCAACGTAGATTCTGCTCTGCCTGGCTGCAACCAATCGAGATAAATCTAGTCGCATCTTGGGTCGCAAACAAAGCGATGAAGTGGCGTGGCGGCAGATTTGAAGAAGGAACAAACACTGCAAAGATTCGCGGCATTACTCCCCTCTCAAAGAAGCATCGGGTCGATGCTTTAAAAGGAATAATGCGACTATAGTCGGGTACAACTTAAGAAGGCAGCGGCATTTGCCCCTCAAAGGCGGATGCACACGAGCCTCCGCCAATAGGCGCGCACTTCAGGTGACGTCATGAGCCGGACGGCCGGTGACCCCGCCGACGGAGAACATGCCTAACATGGCCGCCCTCGCTTCGAACTGGGCCGAGTCGCGTCAGCTGTGTGCGTCTCCCTTCGTCAGAGTGAATTCGAATTGTTTGTGGACGTCTGTCATGTCGGAAATATTACTGCAAGCTTACGATACACAACTTGTGCCGCGTGCGTTTGTTCTGAGCCGTGAGGCGACGAAAAAAGGTTACAGCGAACATCGGTGACTGCGCTGCGCTTCGTCTGGAAACAGGATCACGCAGCGGCACACCGCTGCAAACAAACATCGTGCGTGTTTGTTCTATGGTGTTTTGTTTTGCTCCTAAGTGAAGTTACGTCGAGAAGAATTTGCCAAAGTCTGGTACCTACTGTGAGCGGCGGGTGTGTTAGTGTACTGTGCCCCTGCGTTTCACGTCGGACGTGGCGAAGTGATGGAGCAAAACCATTCTCAGGATAAATGAGAAAATCGTGCGCGGATTAAACCAACCTACGATTTCCTCAACCAAAAAGATTTGCGGAAGCTACCTCCAACGCAAAAATGTGTTGCTGCCAGCTCAGCGCGCAAACGATCGATCGTTGGCAGCAGTATGATAAGATAGCCGAGCGTCTAGAAGGGCGTCGTTCGAGTGTTGTGTAGCACCGCCGATTGATCACTTTCTACCAGTGCTAACAATCAGTGACTAACACGCGCTGCTTGAGCGAATGTCATTGGATTATTAACGGCCAGGCGTGTGGGAGCCGTGTTTGTTTCCTTAATGTCAGCCTTAGTACTAATATAAAATTATGACCGACACACTGGTGCCTTTACAAGGGAGCTTGGCTTGAATTCGCGTCTCTGTATGGCTTAGAATTCTTCACTCACTGCACGCGCCAGCTGTAGAATGCCTGCTGTGACACAATCGCACATCAGTTGTGCTGCCAGCGCTCGACTTGCTTTCCCACAACACAGCTTTGCGCTGCTTTTCGATTGTTATGATATGTTGCTACTAAAGCAATTCCAAGACAGTGAAGGCAACAGAGCCATTATGTACATCAAATAAAAGTACGACAAAGTAGGCACAGCTGCTTGTGAACTGACTCCTAATACCTCTACTCGCGTCTACCTTAAATGTGTGTGCATGTTTTCTTGCTGTTTGTTTGTATTTGTTATTTTCCCCTTTTTGCATTTTAGATCTTAGTTTTCGCGCTCGCGTTTGTGTGCATGTGTGTGAATATGTGAGTGCTTCTGTGTGTGTATGTGTTTATTATTCCTATTTGTGTCCTTTTATTTTTGTGTTTGTTCTTGTAAGCATGCTGCATCCACCTCTTCCTTTACAATTTCATTAACTCGTCACATTCAAAGCACCAAGTCCTGTGAATAGCAGGGCTGGCCTCTTCGATGTCGTTAAATCCTGCCATTCTTGTCTACCTTGCCTCCTCAGTCTGCCATCTTGCTGTGTTTTCTCCTACTATTCTGACCTTGCTTCTTGTGCTGTTGTCGCAACGTGATTAACCAACTTGCACTAAAGAAACTTCTATCAGCTGTGACGACAGAAACATTGACCGATACAAAATGTTAAAAGCATCACGTGGCTTGCGCAATAACTTCGTCTCTTACCCCTGTTAATGTGTTTATGCATCAGTGCATACGGCAGCTCGCCAGGAGTGCACATGAAAGGGTGCCATATTGTGCAACAGCATCTTGCGATGTTGTTGCATTCAGTCTTAATAAATAGATGGTTTCGCTGCCCGTCACATGTGGGGGTACACATAACATTGTGCAGTGGATTATCATTTCCTGTCTTGACGCTTTCATGATTACAAATGCAGTTTTCTAGTGAATGGAGTCCAGCAAAGCAGTGCTGTGAGAGCTTTTTCAGCTTTCACCATTTATTACCTCACCAATATCACTGTCTGAATCTGGCCGTCATTTTGCCTACGGCTTGTAACGAACAAAGTGACTCACTAAAACACGTTCAACCTTGCTGAGCATTTTTCCGGTACGTAAATATGACCAAAAAAATGCTAGCAAAGTTATTCACGTTAATAATTGTGCTTGCATTCGCGTTAATGCCAGAGTCAGATAAATAAATTAAAATTGGCTATGACAAGGCTGCACTTTTCAGTGCATACTGCTAACCGAACCTTAAAGCGTGCTCTGACTACTGTTATTTCAACATGGGGCCCGACAAACTCGACGATGGCTGCCTGAATGAGCATTTTGGGCCTCAATAAGCTAATGATGCTTTATATTTATTCTTTTATTCTCATTACTTGTGTGAGCCAGATAACCAAATAAACAATGCAACCACATGAATGTGCTTTGGCGTGCAAGCTGCTAACAGTGGCTGTCAGTTTCGTGTTGACTACTGGTATCGCAGCTGCACTGGCTATGACATGACTGCGATTTCCAGTGCAGACTGCTAACAGAGCTATAAAGCGTGCCTTGAATACTGTTATTTCAACATGGGGCCCGTCAAATTAGATGGTGGCTGCCTGAATGAGCATTTTGAGCCCGCCAAAGATAATGAGAGTTAACAGTTGTGTTTAAATTCAGATATACCAGCATTTAAACATGTTTCTATGCCACTTCTTAAATCGAGCACAATGTGTGCTGGACGTTGCTTATCAGAATTGAGGTTCTATTATAAGGAATATGCCATAAATGAAACTGCTTATTTATTTCAGAGGTCACGGAATGGATGGTTGTCTGTTGCGAACCAACGGGAAAAGTTTTGGTAGCCCTAATAAAGGCTGTTCTTTCGTTAAAAGAAGCCGTTATGCTTCGTCGAGTGGCTCAATGCCAGACAGCTCGCAGTCGGAGTCGCTTTCTTCAGTGTCATCTTCACCCAGCTGGATGATGATGGGTTGAATGTGCTCACTCCCAGACGTGTCAAGTCTGAACATTGCCTCCAAGTCCATCACGTGCTGAATGCTCTTCGCCCAGTCTTCCGCCGCTACGTGCTTGATTTTCTCCCTCAAGATGGCGTCGACCGTGGACAGCTTGAAGTCCCTGTTGTCCGCAGCGATGCCATTTTTGACCTTGGCCCAAACAAGCTCAATGGGATTAAATTCGCAGTGGTACGGCGGGAGCCTGAGTACAATGCAACCGGCGCTTACAGCTGCATTGCCTACGATGTAGCTCAGAAAGCGTGACTTTACAGATGCCACCAGCTCAAGCAGCTGCTTCATTATCATCCTTTCAGCGTAGGTGATCTTCTTGCTTGTGAGCCACGCCTGTATCTTCTCCTTTTTCCAGGCCGTCGTTGGCAATTTCTCTTCTTCGAGCGCCATCACAGCTTCGCCGTAGAGACGCCACGCTTTTATATCGACTTTGGTTGGGTGTTGCCGTTACTAATGCCTATGCCTTCCGCATAGGGATGGCCGACACCCCAACCTGTGACCACTGCGGCCATGAAGAATCAATTGGTCATATATTGTGCTCCTGCCCGCAGTACAGTCCACAGAGGGCATGCCTTAGCCACGAACTTGACCAACTGGACGACCAACCGCTATCCGAAAAAAGAATTCTACAACACCGAAATGACCTAACGTCGCAGAAGAAGGCCGTGCAAGCGCTTTCGCGCTTCTTACAATCTACCAGCCTGTGTGAAAGACTTCAACTGGAACGCCTTGTGTGTGTGTGCGTGTGTGTCTCCATGTGTGCATGTTCCTTTTTTTGCGTTTTCCTCTCTGTCATCTTTCTAACCCCTATCCCCCATCCCCAGTGTAGGGTAGCAAACCGGAGACTCACATCCGGTTAACCTCCCTGCGTTTCCTTCATTCTCTCTCTCTTTTCTCGCCGGCTATGGTAAGGTGCATTGTCTAAAACAATGACGCTACCAGTTGGCAACTTCTGCAGAATGCCATTAAACCAGCCCTCAAAGCGATTGCCGTCCATTTCCTCGTAGTAGTCGCCTGTCTTTTGGCCGCGGAATACATCCAAGCAGCCGTCGACGAAGCCATACTCGCTGCTGATGTGCGTGACGATCAGGCGCTGACCTTTCCCAGAAGGTTGTTTTAGACCCGTCGTTAGGCCATTTGCTCGAGCGAACAGGCGTCCGCGCTTCTGCACCACGGTGTCTGTCCACACGATCGACCGAGTGTGTCCCGCCGTCACCCATGTCTCGTCCACGTAGAAGATCTTTCGGCCTTCCGCTCGGTAGCGCTCCACGTCACGGAGGTAGCGATTCCGCCAATCGGTGATGTCATCCCGGTGGATAAGCAGCGAGTTGCGGCTTCTCTTTTCGTGCTTGAAGCCGATCTCAGCAAGCAGGCGACGCACAGTCCACCGCCTTAGTGATGGGAGTTCCATACGTACCGAGAACTCGATAATGATCTTCTCGACCGTCGGTATCTCGTTGCAGCGAAAGAAATCGTGCACACATGACCTCAGCGCGCACAACGTGAAGCTGTCAAACTTCGCGCTGCGTCTTCTCTTCTCCGCATTGCGTGGGCGCTTTCGGGACGGCGTCGTCAGTTTGCCACCCGAAAAATGCGAAGCTTTAACTTCCTTCCTCACCCTGAACACAGTCCTTTCGCTGACACCGAGCATGCCAGCGACAAACTTGCTCGTCTCCTCTACTCTGCGTTCAGGCTCCCTGTTACGCCAAAACGTGTAGCAGTGGAAGATCATGTTGCGTGAATCGCTGTTCAGGATGCGGCCGCTCTTGCTCTTGCTGAGGCTCCTTGGTGGTGTGATCATCGATGCGACACAAGGCTCGGTCGGCAACAAAGGCTCGCGTTCCGATGTCACCTCGCTGGGCTCCATGGCGGAAAAGAGGTACGGAACGCCGTGCGCGAACGTGCGTGAACTCACGAGATTGTAGGTTCGCAACCGAAAAAAAAAGAAACAAGTACCAATTGAAAAATAAGCCTCACACATTAAAAAAATAAGCTTGTGAAAACACACAAAAAGTACATATGAATCCTATGCTATTGAGCCAGACTGTTTTGTAATTACACGCCCGGTGCCGTCGATCTCGCTCCGTAGCAGACGACGCACAGCGTTGTAGAAGGCACGGAGTTATTTTTCTCTCGCGATCTGGCATGTGCTGAAGCATTTGCATCATGATAGTTTTACTAAACCACTCATCAAGATACACAAATCTTATTTATACAGAGAAATACGCGTTTTAGAAGCAGCCACAATTTTTTGAGCGGGACTATTTCTTTAGTCGCGGAGGCAATTGGCTGCTGCGCTTCGGTCATCTGGGCGGGGCCTCTCCTGTCTTCTAAAGTTGTACCCGACTATAGCAACAGATAAAACGGATCGTGCGAAAATAAACACAGAGTATGGAAATGCAGCATCCTTTAGCGCTTATAATAGGGCTTGAGACTGGCGACATGGAAAACTTCTGGTCGTACGCGGCGTCGCTCGGTTGCCGTCATTGCGTCACGGATGACTCCATAATCCAGTTCACCTAGCAGACGAAGAACCTTGTAAGGGCCTAAATAGCGGCGCAAAAACTTTTCACTCAATCCACGGTGGCGGAGAGGCACGGGCATTGCACTGCGCTCGTGCTGACCCCTGCCACTACCCCAAACTGGGGCAGATGGGGCATCTAATTTTTGGTCTCCTGGCTTGTACGCTGCGTTGCGTCTTCGTAGGTTGTAGCGTCTGGCGTCGGACCGCTGCTGATATTTGATACGTAATCGGGGAAGCCTACGAGCTGCTTCTGCGCGTTGAAGGTAGGCGGCGATGTCGACGTTCTCTTCTTCGGTAACGTTGGGCAACATGACGTCTAGCGTGGTCGTTGCCTTCCTGCCATGGACGAGCCTAAAAGGCCATGTCTGGGTGGTCTCCTGCACTGCGGTGTTGTATCGAAGACGACGTAAGTCAGGATGGCGTCCCAGGTTTTGTGTTCGGCATCGACATACATGGCGAGCATATCGGCGATAGTTTGTTCAGGCGCTCGGACAGCCCATTGGTCGGCGGATGGTATGCAGTTATCCTCCGGTGGCTGGTATGGCTGTAACGCAGGATGGCTTGCCTTAGTTCCGCCGTGAATGCTGTTCCTAAGCCCGTTATACCTAGTAACACGGGCTGGGGCATTTTATTTTTCAATCTATTTTCCTGCCCCCACCATAATTTTTTGTCCGCGATGAGCACATCGGGGGCGCCGTGTCGCTGAAGAATGCACTCCACAAAAAAATTGGCGACCTTGCTGCTGTTCCGTTCGGTACGGCTTTTGCCTCGGCGTAGCGGGCCAGGTAGTCGGTCGCTATGATGATCCACTTATTTCCAGACATTGACATTGGGAAAGGACAAAGCATGTCCATGCCAATCTGCTTAAAGGGCCTTGAGGGGAGTTCAATGGGGTTCAGAAATCCTGCTGGTCGGGTGGGAGGATTATTTTGTCGCTGACAGTCTCGGCAGGTTTTCACATAATGTGCGACATCGGCAGAGATTCGGGGCCAGTAATACTTGTCTTGAATGCGGCGGAAGGTGCGAGTAAACCCGAGATGTCCGGCTGTCGGCTCGTCGTGTGAAGCCTGTAGAACTTCTTTGTGGAGACAAGCAGGTAAAAGGAGATAGGCTGTTTTGCTTGCTGTGAAGTTCTTCCTGAGGACATCTTTCTGTACACAGAAGGAAGAAAGTCCTCGTTTGAATAAGCCGGGGGGGGGGGGGGGGGGAGAAACTTTGCCTTCCAAGTACTCGATGAGGTGTTCTAGGTCGCGGTCCGAGCGTTGCTGCTGGAGAAAACAGCTGGGGCTGATGGGTCCCAGGAAGGCGTCCACATCGTCGTCCGGCGGCAGCGCATCTACAGGGGCTCGTGAGAGGCAATCAGCGTCAGTGTTTGCGTCCGCACTTGTAAACGATGGTGACGTCAAACTCCTGGAGGCGCAGACTCCATCGAGCGAGGCGGCCAGAGGGGTCCTTAAGATTGGCAAGCCAGCACAGCTCGTGCTGATCGCTGACCGCCTTGCACGGTCGTCCGTACAGGCAGGGATGAAATTTCGACGTAGCCCAGATGATGGCAAGGCACTCCTTCGAATGGTTTTCGAATAGTTAGCTTCTGCCTTGAAAACGGAACGGCTAGCGTATGCGATGGCTTTCTCTAGCCCGTCGCTTTTTTGAACGAGGACGGTACCTAGGCCCAAGCTGCTTGCGTCGGTGTGAACTTCAGTATCGGCGGTTTCATCAAAATGCGCGATGATCGGTGAGGACTGTAAACGACGCTGAAGTTCTTTGAAGGCTTCTGCTTGCGGGGCTTCCCATTTAAATGGCACGTCTGCCTTCGTCAATTTTGTCAGGGGCTCGGCGATGTCGAAATTTTATTCACAAATCGTCGGTAATATGCGCACAGTCCGAGGAATCTGCGCACTGCTTTCTTATCGGCCCGCGGTGGTGACGGCAGTAGCCGTCACCACCGCCATTTCCCTAAGCCAGCCGACGTCACCAGAGAGAGGAGCCCGACTTCGGGCAACACCCTCTAAATACTTTCTTCAGGCCTCTCCAGGCCCTCCTTTCCACACGCGCTACGTCACGCCAAGTGTCCGGTCAGGCTGCTCACCAAGCGCGGCTCCGCTCCGCTCGGTTGTCTCCCTCGATGTGCTCGCGCTTGCCCGGGCAAGCACAGACACGAACGCAGTCTTGCAGTGAGCGTCTAGCTGCTGCTTGAGTCTTTCAGCCTGGCGTTGGGTGCATTTCCGTTCGCTCCTCGCACGGCTGTGTCTGTTTCGTGTGGCCGTTTCTTGTGTGGCGTGCGTACCTGTGCTAGCGCACGAATGGGAAACTGATTGCCTGCCGTGTAGCGAGTGCAACTTCGTGAAACATGGGCCGGTGCTGTGTTCCCGGGTGCCGCGGGAACTACCAGAATGGTCCCAAAGTACGTGTTTATTGCTTCCCAAGAGACGAAGTACGAAGAAAAGCCTGGTTGCGAGCCATTCCACGGAAGGATTTCACACCTACAGAGCATTCGAGGGTAAGACTCTGAAATATTGCTTAATAGGCGCTGGTAATTATCTTAGTTGTGAGCTGTCGCTCCCGGAAAGGCATGCTGTCTTTGTAGGCAATGATATCACTTCTTACACTTATGTATGAATTGTCCAGGAAGCATTTAGTTCTGTGGATGTGCATAAGGCTTGTGTAAAAGCTGTGTAAATATGTAAAAGCTGTTCACTATTCAGACTCTTTTTACTTAGTGTTTTAGGCAATGGAGAGTCATGGCGAATGGCCTTGCTTCATTTTCTCGTGCAGGTGTGTGAACTGCACTTCCACGCAGGCGACTTCATTACGACGTTGTCACACCAAGATGAACTGACAGGGAAAATAATAGAGGTGAAGCGTGACAGGCTACAGTTGAAGATTGATGCTGCGCCTTCTGTTTTTCCAAACTGCCCAAAATACTTGTCCTCAACGCCTGGACGGAGTGAATCGCCAGAGACGAAAAAAGCAAGAAGGGAAAACGCTGCTTTGCAGGAGGCTATGAGGAAGTCACTTCAGTCTAATGAGCTTGAACAGAAAAGAAACAAAGTTTCATCTTACGAGGAGTTCAAATCTAAGTTGCCTGGAATCTGCAACACGAAATTCTGGACCGTTTCTGTCGATGAGCAGTGCGTTAGGTTCCTTCTCATCGAGAATGATCCTTCACCTAATGTGAAATGCGCCTTGGTAGTTCTCCCTGATCTGTCACTTTCTGTTTTCTTGAATGGAGTGAAGCTTCTGTCGCTTCCTTCAGGCAGGATTCTGCCAGCTCAAGTATGCGACACCTCCAGCCTGTCCTTGCTGCTAGAAGAACTCGAGATAGGCTTGCATAATATACCTGAGGTGACGAAAGAGTCGAAACATACTAAAGTATTGCAGTTTGTCGGTTCACTGCTTGCAGACCTCATTGAGGACAGTGATACGACGAAAGAACAGTCTTCTTTGCTGAAATTTCTGGTTGAGCAGATAGAGCTTCTCCTCGCGAAACAGCATGTGTATAGCGCAGAGCTGCTGGTATTCGCCAGTATTTTGAATTCAATTTCTCCTCACGCATATCACTTCACAAGAGCTGCATCAAGAATCATTCTGCCCCATCCTTCCACACTGCGCCGTGTTTGCTCAAATTACAAAGCTGACCCTCTTGTGGAGCAAAATCAACCGCACTGTCTCTCCTACATCCGAGAACGAGTCAAATCAATGAAAGACCACGAGAAGACAGTGACCCTGATGATCGATGAGATCCACATAAAACCATACTTCGACTACAAAGGGGGCACAATAGTAGGATCGTCGGTTCATTCAACGGAACCAGCAACAACAGCCCATGTGTTCATGGTACAATCACTCCTTTCTGCAAACAAGGACGTCATTCACATATTACCTGTGAGCAAACTGAGCGCAGAAATTTTGCACGAGCATGCTAAGAACATAATCATTAATGTTGAGAAAATGGGGCTCAAAATTATCGCTGTGATAACGGACAACAATGCTCTGAACCGCAAGATGATGTCGTTATTTGCTACAAGTCCTCAGGTGAGCATTGTCTATCCCCATCCAGCCGATAACGCTCGCCCTCTTTTCTACGTGGTCGATCCTTTGCATCTCTTGAAGTGCATTAGGAACAATTGGATTAACCAGAAAAACCCTGGAACATGCCTCTATTTCCCTGAAATGAACTTGAGTGGAGCAATGCCCGAAGGGCCTCCTCGTATGAAAGCTGCTTCTTTCGCAGCTGTGCGGCAGCTTTATTCTTCAGAGAAGACGTCGCTTGTGAAGGCTGCTTACAGACTGAACGCAAAAGCCGTGAATCCAACCTCAATGGAGCGGCAAAATGTAAAGCTCGCTCTCGACGTCATTAATCAGTTTGTTTCAAATGCCCTCAGGACACATGGTTCCGCGTTCAAGATTCCTCAAGCTGAGTCGACTGCTCTTTTCATTGACGTTATCCTCACATGGTGGCAAATAGTCAATGTTAAGACCCCTTGCAAAGGCCAGAGGCTAAGGGACAGCATGCAAGACCCTGTAAGGTCTGTTGATGACACACAGTTAGCTTTCCTGAGCGGCGTTGTGGACTGGTTGGACGCTTGGGCAAGAATAAACATCACCAGTGGCTCGCTGACGAAAGAGACTCACAGTGCTTTGCGACTGACATGCTATTCTCTGGTAGAACTCTCGCGCTACTGCTTAGAAGAACTTCACTTCAAGTACGTACTGCTGGGCAAATTTCAGACGGATGCGCTAGAAGACCGGTTCGGCCGTTACCGCCAGCTGGCAGGATCACAGTACCACATTTCCGTGCGTCAGCTCTACGAATGTGAGAAGAAGCTTCGTCTTCAAAAACTTTTGACATTTCCACGCGAGGAAACAGAGTTTGAAGACGTAAGTGAGGATCTTGTCCCATGCAACTTTTCTGTGGCTGTCAGCGACGACGATATTACACACGCCCACTCTGACATGGATGCTATTGTCTACATTGCAGGATACGCTGCTCATGCTGCTTTAAAGAAGCTTTCATGTTCTGCTTGCTTCAGCACATTGGTGATTGAAAATCGAGAGATCGAAGCGGAAAATACTGCCATGATAGCTAACCTGTCGAGAGGAGGGCTGAAGTTTCCCCAGCCATGCACAGTTCACATGGTACTGATGACTAAACTAGTTGCAGAGAAGTTGTCTTTTGGAGCAACCGCGGAAGATTTTCTCTCCTGTAGAAATCAACGTGGTGTCGTGATTTCACAGACGATTTCCCTCCTGGACGAACACGACATTGAGACATGTGAAAATGGCCACACTGCACAAACTCTCCTGCGCTTGGTAGTACGCGTTGCAACCAACGTTGTTCTAAACAACTTTTGCAAACTAAGAAATGATGCCATACAAGACAATGCGCAGCAGAAGGCCGCAGCCCGGAAAGCAGCAACGCTTAAGAAGAAGTAAGTTTTATTCCCAAGCAATAAAAATGCTTTGCGCACACTTCATTGCTGGTGTCTCGTCGTTTTTTATTGTAAGGGTCAGATTAGCTGTACAAATACTCAACAGCGCAACATTATTGTGAGTGTCATTATTGCTGTGTGTGAAAGCTTTAAGCAAAACACAATACAGAATAAAACTAACACAATGCGCAGTAGACGGTGTTTTTTTTTTTCAATGTTCACGAACTTCTACTTTAACAACTAGATATACGCATGTGCGGTCTGTGCGGATGGATTTTACCGCACGGCAGACATCATGTACGTGATAGAACCTAATAATTAGATGATTAATTGAAATTAACTAATCAATTTTTTATTATAATGACCAATAATGCGAAATTGGCGGCCGTATGCTAAATTGTTTATTATAAAAAACTGTATTAGCAGCTCGAACTTTCTTGACAATAAGGTGTTCTGCAATAAAAAAAATATATAAAGCAGATAAAATGATAGCCTAAGGCGCGCACAAACTAGCGAATTTCTTTTCTGCAGCAACGACAAAAATGAAAATGAAGGAATCACTTATAAGGCAGCTACGTACGGCAGTACCCGAATAGTGCAGACGGGCGCGGCGCGCTGAAATCGCGGAGCGCGGGGCCTGCACGGTCCCTTGGCGTGACGTCACGCGGCCGGTGGAGAGGCCTTAGCATTGAGAGGGTGTTGCTTCGGGACCCTGCCGGACCGCACCAGACAGCGAAAGCACGCCGCTACAAGCACCACTGCTTCGCCAAAGATGCCGACCCCGATCATACTGCGGAAGCCGCGGGTGCCGCCAACTTTCAATGGATCCTTTGGTGAAGACCCTGAAGAATGGTTGGACCAATATGAGCGCGTGGCATCATTCAACAAGTGGGATGATGCGGCCAAACTCCGGCATGTCTTTTTCGCACTGGAGGGCTCAGCACGCACGTGGTATGAAAACCCCGAGTCTTCCCTAACGACATAGGAGCTATTCAAGAAGGAACTCTTGAAGGTATTCACCAGTGTCGTGAGGAAACAAAGTGCCGAACGACTCCTCGAGTCCAGGATCCAGCTTCAGAATGAGCCCGTCCGCGGTTACGTGGAAGAAATGAAGCGCCCCTTTGACGGCGCCGACCCCGGGATGACCAACGAAAAGAAAGATCAGTTTTTAATGCGCGCCGTAAAGGAACAACTCTTTGGCAGCCTCGTCCGCCAGCCGCCAAAAGCAGTCGACGAATTCATGAAAGAAGCCTGCATGATTTAAAAGACCCTCGACGTCCGAGCTCAGCAGCACAATCGCCCTTCCTCTGCCTGTGCAATCCGTTCGGACACGCCGGCCGCCACCAGCGACAGCTTGCGGGAAGTTATCCGCGAAATCGTCCGAGAGGAGCTACGCCGATTACTTACTGCCATCCTCCCCACAGCCACAAGCAGCGACTCTGATGGACGTGGTACGGGAAGAAGTGCAGCAGGCACTTGGCACCCCGACGGCCACAGAACCGCAGGCCATGACCTACGCCGCTGCAGTACGCACTCTTCAGCCTTAACGACAACCCCTACGTCCTCTCCGACATGAACAACTTGTTCGCGAACGCCACCTTCCTACCTCGCACCTCCACCAGATATCACGTAGTGGTGACGGCAGTCGATCCGGCGAAGACGGACAAACGGCTTCTAAAAGAAAACTGTTTATTGGGCTGACTTGCGCCCACAATGGACAGAATCACTCGGCTGTCGTCGAACAGAATGCCGGCCGCTGTCGGCTGTGCTCAGTTTAAAGCTGATAGCGAACTTTCGAGATAAAGCGTGCAAAGTTACTAGAACATTCTGGAATAACGTAGATTCAGCTCTGCCTGGCTGCGATCAATCGAGATAAATTTAGTCGCGTCTTGCGTAGCAAACAAAGTGATAAAATGGCGTGGCGGCAGATTTGAAGAAGAAAGAAACACTGCAAAGATTCGCGGCAATATCATGTGAGCGCTCATTGATCAATGGTACTAATGCACAACGCTCCTATATCGTCAGTTTTTAACATGTATGTCGCGATGTCACCACTACACTATCCCTTTATATCCATTTTCATTGATTCGCGTGGCGTGAACAGTCTTTACACTCACACGTGCATATTCGTTCACGGTACCGCTTTGAATATATGATGTCACTGTGATGTAGCGACCAGTGCGACACCAATAGCCCACAGGGCGCTAGCGCATACATTGTACCACCGTTTTGGACTAAGGAATGTAGACCTCTGCTCCGGTCTCTAATCCATCTTAATCCATATCCGCCTTAATGTTTTCAGTCAGTCAATCTAGCCCTCATTAACCGCCATCTTCGCAAAGCAAGCGTTCTATTAAGGAAGCGCGTCACCCCGTCGCCTGTGCTAGCCATTCTTCACCCACTCACTTTGGCGCTCTCCACGCGCGCGGCTGCGCCAGAACGATACGTCACGACGCGAACGCCCGCAGCTCCATCCCGTGTGCGTGTGGCTAACGTTGCGGCGCGAGCGCCCCTGGTGTGAGCCGCGTTAAACAGTCCATGGCCCTATGCTTGGTCTCTACTGGACGGCCTCCCAAAAACAGCCTTCGCTGTACAACTACGCCCAAAAGCCACTACGGTCGCGGCAGAAACGTTATCAAACTCTTAACGTTGAGACACGCCCGCTTCAACGGCGTGTCGCATTTAACGGCTCCCTACAGAGCCTCAATAGGCAGACGCACACCGGGTATGATTTCGGCGGAGTGTAGACGCTGGTACTATCTGGAGATATATTTTACAATGGCGTCGTGAAAGTGCTGCAACGTTCGCTCCTCTCCTCATGCTCTGTTGCACTGCGATGGGCATGGAAGACTTCAACGCTTTTTCGCTTTGCCAAGAATGAGGCAACAATGCCAGCAAGGAGAGAACAACGGTTATGTCGCGCTTAATGTTTATGGTCTTGACAATAGACGACTGCGCAACGAAGGTGTCGCTGCTTTGTGAGCAAACATGACTTCCAGTGTTTCTACATGGGAGCTTTGCGCGCCATAGCCCGCCAAGACCAAAGCTGTAGGACCAAAAAAAGACGAAATAATTTTTTGAAGCACTATATGACATACCTGATGCATTTTTGTGATTTCTAAGGTCCCGCACGGCACATTTTAGCAAAGGAGGAACAAAAACGTTCCTATCTCCACTCTGTAACTATGAAGGGCCTCAGGGAGTATGCAACATTCAGAACAGCTTTCTATACCTCCATCTCACCAAGACCAAAGAATACAAGGCTGAGGTCCTAATCCGCACACTTTACAAAGCCTACCTCTGAAACCTCATGTGCACGTCAGCGTCTCGACTGGTGACTCTGGACATCCACAACACCTTCGATGAAATCCGAGATTCGGTCCTCTCCAACCAACGCACGCGCTTTCTCACTAACTCTGCGGGACGGGTCATCCTCCAACTCATCGGGGATTCCCAAGCAACCCAAATATTCGTCCTCACAGCAATACTGCCCCTGAAAATCCGCACCCACCTTTACTCAAGCCCTATTCCCAGACACCTGCACCATGAACTCCAAAAGCCCAGGAGACAAGCCCGACTCCGGCGTCTGCGAAGGCACTATGGGAACGATTCCACCGCTGTCTACGTTGACATCGCCTCCTGTGCCCACCCGCAGACATTCGACTGTGTAGCCGTAGACAGCACTAACACTCCACTTCTGTCAGCCTCTGTCCGAGCCCCAGACCCAGTAAACCAATTAACCACCGCTGAAGCGATCGCCATCGCCTCGCCATAAAAATGAGTGACACCCACTTCAACACTGCTCAAATATTCAGATTCTCAAGCCGTCTATCGAGCGCATACAAGCGGCCGTGTCCCAGGACAGGCGCTACGCATCCTGGGACACTCTCAATCAAAACCACGCCATCACCTGGTCCCCGGGCACAAGGGCTTTGATTGCAACGCCAGGGCGGACACCTTAGCTCTAGAATTTAGTCATTGAGCGGGACAATCCCCTCCTGCCCTATACCCTCTATCCTCCCAGTTCTCCACCCGGCTCGAAATCCGACGCCTCAATAGATGCCTATACCCGCTTCCTCATCCCTCAATCTCCTCTGAAGACTCCTGCCTCCTACGGCGTCTTGAAACAAACACCTATCCCAACCTACACTATTTATATTGCCTACACCCAACATTTTACGAAGACAAATGCCCATGGTGCGGCGACACCAAAGCCCTAACACATATCCCATGGGCATGTCCCCATATGCGGCCCTGTAGCTGTGAGAGGCGAAGCTGGCCAGCGCACGCCTCGTCCACAAGACAGCTCTCCTTCTTATCGCAAGAAGGACGGCAGAAGCCTCCGGAGCCCTCGACTGACGGTCCAACCACATGCACTCCAGCCACCCTCCTCTTCAATAAACGCTCACTCACTCACTCACTCACTCACTCACTCACTCACTCACTCACTCACTCACTCACTCACTCACTCACTCACTCACTCACTCACTCACTAACTCACTCTCTCACTCACTCACTCACTCACTCACTCACTCACTCACTCACTCACTCACTCACTCATGCATGACCAAGAACTGAATGCAACAAACGCTTAAAATGTATTTTCATTCAGCACCAAAGAGTTCTTAAATGCTCCTTCTCAAGATCTAGGCCCATCGCCAGCGCGATTGTTAACCACGTATGAGCTTGAGAACGATATGAGCGAAAATTAGCGACCTCGCAGGACAGCAACGTGACGTACTACGAATGGCGAAACGCGACGCCGGCCAGGCAGGCACTCCTTCGGCGATCGGCGAGCTGATTGGCAGATATGCTGTTGGTGGAGCACCAGCCGGCTCCAGTAGCAGCCGAGCGAAACCTTCACGCCCATGAAACGACGTCCTAGGTAGTTGGTCTTGCCTATTTTTTATATCCTTGTTGCAAATAAACGAAACGAACGAATACATTTCATATATTGATACTCTGACACTCTGCAGCGGTAAACAGCGATTTTTAGTCGAGGCCGAACCCCTTCTGCGACGAGTATGCCTAGCGAGGCCGCGGTGTTCGTGCTTGCTATTTCGGCTATTTTAAAGACCGAGTTCACCAGTTTTAGAGCACGCAAATGGTCATCGAGTAAGGTTTGATAACAATAAGCCGAAATAAACGATTGCTTACATCTTTGGACTGCTGCTATTAGTAATGTCTGTCTCCATCGTAGGGGGCGGGGGTCTATAGGGATTCGAGCACAGATGGAGAGGGAAGTAAAGAAAGGGAGAGAGAGAGCGGCTGGCCACCTATTTTACACATTGCTTTATACAAAGATTAGAAAACATTTTTAAATAGGCTGTTTCCTCAGTTTATGTTACAGACCTGAAACAAACGATCCCCACGCTCTGCCAGTGTACTCATTGTTGTTGTGTAACCTTGGTGCTGAGCGACCAGCTCTGGATGATTTGTGGTGCAAGGGCACGTTTCCCTTTTTCTTCTACCCTTTGTGTAGTGATGCCAATTTTCTGTTTTTCTCCGTCCCGAGTTATAGAAGATATGTTAATGCATCTTAATGAAAATCAGAGCGAAATTTTTCAACGACTGAGAAGAAATGTTCCTACCTCCACTGACAAGAAGAGTAAAAAATGGTTGCTTACTTCAGATTCATGAAGTCCCTACATTGTAGCACGGGGGGCCTAGATCCCTTACCAGTAGTGATGGGAGGTCCCGAGACCCGTTTAATTTAAACCCTGGTTAGGGCGCACATACAGTTAACCGGATTCATAACAGCTAGACGGTGTGACCAGGTCTACCGACCAATGCGGCACGCGCCCGGCAGCAGTCGTTGGCGTCGCTTGTGGACAACATATTAGGCCATTTTATTTATTTCAAACAGGGGCCGATCAAGCTTCTGGATAAAAGAAATTAAAGTCACATGAAGAACACGTCAGAAAAGCCAGGTAACATGAGCGAGAAACACCGGCCCCACGCTGTGTCAACAACGTTACTGAGAAGCGTAAATCTGGCGCTCGAATTTATCGGCGCTTCTTGAAGCGTTAACGCACTGTGTAAATAAGTAAGCGTATAACCGGCGCAGAAGAGAAGAGTGTTAAACATAAGCAGAACGCAGCTTGCATTTCATGCTGAACGAACGCGCAGTTGCTTCCTGTTACGCAGGCAGCTATGTAAAGAAAAGTGGCGCTGATGTGCTGTCGTCGTCAAGGCGCATGCGCATTCCCGTGGAAATTACGTACCCCCGCGGTAGACTATGAAAACTAAATGCTTGAAGCATTAATTTTATGCATTCATTTAGTGAACACGCCGACTGTTTCCTAAAAAGCAGAACGAAATAGGGAGCGGCAGGTATCGAGATGAGTAGCCACGGGACCTGAGAGGCGGTGCAAAGTGGTTGTCAGCGAAGAGTATTGGTCGGCTCGGAAAGTGAGGCATCGCGTCCTTGTTATGTGCATGCCAGGGAATCGGCCCGCGCTGTCGGCTACGGGCCAGCGGCACTGACTTCCGCATCGATGTCGGCGAAGTGTGGCAGAGCTAAATACAATGCAGAAACCACGTTGACATACGCAGTATGCCGACTGACATCGGCCCAGGCAAACCGCTTGGTTTCAGAACACGGTGTTGTAGCCATTTCGAAAACCGCTGGTGCGCGCAGCATGTGTACAGTAGTAGACAACGCATCAGTCTGTGCGTCTGAACTTCTTGGGCCCACGTGATCAGAGTTGTTGCTGATACCCTAGCCCACCGTGAAAGTTTGGCTAAATTCACATAAACTCTTCTATATTTTTACACCTCTCTCGCAAATTATTTTTCATGGTAGAAAACAGCGATAAGTAGAAGAAACACACAAGTGAACTCTATAGTTAGCGCTCTTTTTCGCCATGAATTTTCACCACCTTGCATAAACTTCTGCTTTGCTTCACTTAAATAATTTTTCCCCTGGCTGGTATGGGGGAAAGGTCGATGACTTTTTCTCATTACTGTTTTCGAGTTTGCAATTGCGGAAAGGAGCTACGTCGTGCACATTAACTGTTGTCTTCTAAAAATATCCCCTCAAGCATCTCTGACTTCTTTCCCAGTGTTAACTGCCACATTTTTGTCTGACTGGCAAAAAATAAAGGCTGTTTTTTTTTTAAATCCTTCTTTATCTCCTAGAATTCCGCAAATTCCTGATGTAACATTTCGAACGG
Source organism: Amblyomma americanum (assembly GCF_052857255.1). NCBI lineage: Eukaryota > Metazoa > Arthropoda > Arachnida > Ixodida > Ixodidae > Amblyomma > Amblyomma americanum. The sequence goes on along the minus strand of NC_135502.1, from coordinate 142,823,940 downwards.
GACTTCCACGTGTTCTACAAGAATCAGTTTGCTTACTCGTGGCATGTAATTGCGTTATTACCCTAGAGCCAATGACATGGGGAACCAATGTCATTTTTCATGCTCGTGCATATAGCTCTAGGGGAGATTTCTCAAAAGGTCTTCCAAAATCCGCGTAATGAGTGACACCAGGCTGTTGCGATATGTTTTCAAAATGTTGGGAATGCCGGACTTCAGAACGTAAAGCCGGCAGTCGACAGGCTACAGGACTTTCGTGCTTTTTGCAACATTTGTTTGTCAGTCATTACTCTGTGTTGCATTTTGACAGCGTGCTTGTAGTCCGGAAAGAGCATCGAGTTCGAACAGATACTCGTGAGATGGGTAAGAAACTAGGAATGTGAACCTGGGTGTCTCTTTAAAACGGTCTAAGTAGTAAGTACAAATGTGGCACATCAGAGTTTCTTCACAGCCTTCGATCACTATTTTATCTTGCCAAAAAATATTAATGCTCAAACTTTCAATGTCCCGAGGAGGAACAAAAAATCAATCAAGATCAACCTTTATGTCTTTATGTGAATTGTACTGATGAAAAACTCTCATAGTTGGTTCCAGAATGTTCTAATACGCCATTATTGATTTTTAGCAAGATTTGGTACATCAGGAAACCTTAAAATCAAGCCGCCGCGGTGGCTGAGAGGTTATGGTGCTCGGCTGTTGACCCAAAAGACGCCGTTTCTGTCACTTGCCGCGACAGTCACATTTCGATTGAGGCGAAATACTAGACACTCATGTATTGCATGATGTCAGTGCACGTTGCGAACACTAGGTGCTAAACATTATCCAGAACCCAACGGAAGCAGCAAGGCACCTTCAACTGCTTGCCCGAGACGTGACTGTAGAGTCGTTGTCTACCCCTGGAGGCTGGACACCCTGCTTGCACCACTTCAACCCCTTACTTCACTTCAAATACCATTCGGCCTCCACCGCTGCGATACTGCCCTGTTGTGCCGCCTGTGGCTGGGAATGGCGTTCAAAAGCACCTATTCCCATTTCATCAAAATGGCAGACTCTCCAGCGTGTGAGCAGTGCGGATGCCACATGAAATGATAGGGCACCTACTCTATGGCTACCCTCGTTTTGAGCGAGAGGGTGCGTTCGCTGCTTGAACTCTCGTCCTCTCACAGAAACCAAGATTCTGGGGCATTGAACAAAATCTTCATCACAAAAGAAAGCAATGAAGGCGGCCCGGAAGATCTTAAAGGACTTCAGGACTTGAGTTCCCGATTATAAGCTTCAAGCTTTATGTGTGCGCCCTCTGTCCCCTTTCTCATAGTGGTCGATGAACACGTGAAAAACTCATTTCGTTGCTGCTATTTCTTCCCTTTTGTCTTGCGTTCCCCATCCAAACTTTAAGGTAGCCTACTGGGCACGGCCTCGTTAACCTCACTGCCTTTCCGTCCTTCTAGTTCGCTTTCTCTCCTGCACTACGGAGTCCTTCATAGGTTGAGTCGCTACGAAATCAAAAACAAAACAATCCTAGAATCTTAAGCAGTGGAGTCGGCGTTGGCATGAGGACGTTAATTTGTGCATATTCAATGTCCCTTTTTTCTACAATTCTAAAGTCTAACACTATGGCGTTCGTCAGAACTCATGGCGTTCTTTTTGCACGCAACAGTCTTTTAAGAATTAAACGCCATTATTTCCTGTATTCATGTGGGGCTTAACTGCATTGCGACTCTCACTGAGCAGAAAACAACTTTGTGTCATAGATCGTTGAAAAAGAATACTTTTCGCGCAAAACAACTAAGAAAGGACGAGGACAGAACACAAGACGAATAAACGCTACTCTCAACAGTTTTTATTGGCAGAAGAAGCAGTCATTTTGTACATTGATTCCATGTACAGAAACTGTGCACATGCCAGACTGCGCACATGCGCAATGCCAGGGAGGGTGTCGATCTCGCACCTTCAGCAGATAAGCCTATCTAAAACTTGTACTCGTCAGAGTACAGCTACTAACACAACCAGACCCCATGAAAGATACCTTGAGCAGGGGACTAGAACGAACTTGGTTGTTCATTGTAGGTCTTGTGATCGACCGGGGACATGCGCGACACGAGTAATCGGAAGAGGCAATGATGAGTCAAAGCGGGTGTTGATTGAGGCATTCCACATCAGGAAGGGGTCTGATTGTGTCAGTAGCCCTTCGGTGAAGCTGTACTCTAACGCGTACAAGTTTTTAGATAGGCTTATCTGAGGAAGGTGCGAGATCGACAGCCTGCCTGGCATTGCTCATGTACGCAGTCTTTGACATATGCACAGTTTCTGTACATGGAATCAGTGCATAAAATGAATGTTTGTTCTGCCAATAAAAATTAGTGGAGAGTAGCGCTCTCTCGTCTTGTGTTCTGCCCTCGTCCTTTCCTAGTTGTTTTGCGCTGAAAGTATTCCTTTTCAACGCTCTTCGTGCACCGCCTTGGTCACAAAAAGAGTGTCACATAATCGCGTTGGTTTTCGTACGAGCCGAGGTGTCGCAGTTCCTTCCGTTTGGGTCTGTCTTCTGACTCCTTTCGCACGGCAAAACGGCAACAACCGTTTCAGTGCACTTTCACCGAACCCTGCTGCATGCAGATTTTAAGGCGAGAGCCTTACTAGCACTTTTAGCCCGGCGTTAAGGCCGAGAGATGGTACCAAAAAGATGGCGCCGATATAGCTGGCTAGGCACTGAAGCGGTGAGTGCGACGACGGCATGCACAATAGATACCACGAGCAGAAACCTTTCCTTAACATTCGCACGTCCTCCGACGCGCTGTTTGCTAGTACGGCATAACTGGTGGACCTCCGTGGCGCCATTCATGTGCTGAAGTTCGTACCAAACTCGTGACACAACCCTTAGTTGTACAACGTTCCGGGTGGAGTTATATGATTTCTGGCTGCATACAGCGTTGTTTTCTCAGGTTGCAGGCTAGCTCCTGACAGGAATTCGAACCGGCGACATGTGTACATCAAATTGTATGCCTTTCCACGACACTCGCATCAAAATTATGACGCAACCGTTTGTCAAACAACCTTCCGGTTGGTGTCATACGATTTATCGTTCCACATAGCATACGTCTCTTAGTCAAATTGCAGGCTATCTCACGACAGAGATTCTGATGACATAATTATATTCAATCGTATGCTATTACCCAGCTTTCCCTTCACAGCTGTGACGCAACCGTTCTTAGGACAGCGTTCTGGGTGGCGTCGTAGGATTTCCCATTACACATAGCATACAGCTGTTAAGTCGGACGCTAGCTCATGACAGGAATCCTATCCGACGGCATATAATCTCACGATTAGCCATTCATGGTTTCGCCTTCACAGCACGTAAGCAGCCCTAAGAGCTCTCCGCATTTTCATTCAGTGATATTTCGGTAGTTGCTGAGAACACACAGCAGGGCTAGTTTATGGCTTATGACACTGTCAAACATGTTAGTAGCGCGAACAGACAAGGGACGATGGAAAAGTAGATACTTCTGCTCACAATCGAATACTAAAATGCATGAAATCTAGGCCTTATTTTGTTGCTGATTGCTTACTGAAATTACGATCACTTTACTCGTGAAGCATTTTTTGAAGCGTGCAAGTACATATTGACAAATATTTACAAACGCCAAATAGCTCCACCGCCGCAACTCATGTTCCACAATGGTAATAATGTACATTCTACATCTAGTAGTTGTAGTTGGCTTAGTTTGTGCTCGCCGTTTTAACAAAGCACTTCGTTCAACGAGGCAGTCGACTTTTCGCATTGCCATTTCGCCCCACATTTTCAGGGCAAAGTCCATTCGCGACTATTTATATGCGATTGACGTGTAAATAAAGACATTTTTATCGGACAGCTAGCCTAAGCGATTTCAGACTCATTTTCCCTTTTTCTGATGTTCGAGAACAGCTCTCTTCACAGCGATAATGCCAGATAGCTTGAAGTGCACAAAAATATGTCCGCCTCTCAAGACATGAAGCAGATTCAAGATTTTTAGAAAACGAACTTAATGCAATAACGAAACAATCTTACCTTCACAATAAGCAGGCAAGTGCTTATATGTCAAATTAAATTAGAAAAATATTCAACTTTGACTAATCTTTAGTTTGTTCAATTGTACATAAATACATCTGAGGCTACAATTGTTGTAATCAGTGATCTAAACTTAAAATTCATATTGCTAGCGTTTGTAGATTTGCATTAGGCACAACAAACAAGCGTAGTGACGACGAAAGGTTATTGGAAGTAATAATCCTAAGTGCAATGCCAAAGCTTGCTTATGTCCCTCGAGCGAAATCAATGCTGCCTGCTAAATAAAAAAAAAGAACATTTTAATGGCGAGTGTTTCAATACATTACTATGCGTAGCGCCCCTTCTAAGAGTGAATTAAACTATTTACTTTGCTCGATGGTCGCCAATGCCGTTATAAATGAATGGGCAGCACGCAACAATGTAGCCTTTATTCCTTCAGACGATAAGTTGCTAGTGATTACTTTCGGCAGTAAACACATAGCCGCTCAAAAGAATGCCTTTCTTTTCCTGTCGGTTTATTTTCTCATTTCGTTTCTTTTTCTTTTTTACGCTCATCCTCTACTTGCATCCGCAGCTCAAAAGAGTCGCTAACTAAACATAAATCACGCGTCACATAGATGGTGCCGCGCGGTAAACCATCACTGCGCCACTCGCCGCTTCTTGCCGAGGAAAAGAAAAAAAGGCTAGCAGTGCGAGAAATTGAATCAGGAACGGAGGCGCTATTAAGTGTCATGTCCCCTCATCGCTTTCACTGTCTTCCCGACTGCGCTTGTCCCGTGTCGGGTTGATATCGGTGATGGCGTATGTCTGTATGTATCTTTATCGAAAGCAGCTGCCTGCCTCGCCCGAGCCAGCTCTCGGAGCAGGAACCTCATAAGCTATCAACGTCATATAGAGGAGCGGCCCCGTGACCCGGAAAGCATCAAGATTGACGTTTCTCGAGGGCTGAGATTATTACAAAGATGTGTGGCGTACATTTTTGGGGCCTCTTTTTTCTCCGTGGTCGTTATGTGCGTAAAAGAAGTTTGCATCGCTTTCAGGGCTCATTGAATAGCTGAAGCCTGACAAAATTGCTAAATTTTGCACTTTTGCGAGGAATTTTTGCAAACCCGTTGTCCACGTTTTCTTTTTCTTGTCTTTAGACACGCTCTTTAATCGAATCTGTGGTAGGCCGGGGATTACAATTAGTTTCGCATTTTATTTTTCCTCCTTAAACCTAAACAGCTTCCTAAGCTTGTTGTTTGAAAGAACGATCTGTCACGAATTTTACTAGATATCTCTTGTTTTTGGCAGTAACTTTGCCATAAAAATACCAAGGCATTGCATCACAAAGCTCTTGGTGCTGTTTTCTATGTAAGACCGCTTGGTTGGTCCAATGTTTAGGGCAGTCTTCTGAGGTGGCGTAGGCCTGTAATAAGGGAGTAATTACCCAATAGCATCCACCCAAAGCAGCCATACGGTTACAGAGGAAAACTATGCAGGTTCCCCAGTAACTTTCCCCCGAAGAAGCAACATTGGAAGGGCACCTTGGTCACGTTGCCTTGCGGTGTCATCACAATCTGACCGCCACATTTTGGGCAAACCGAACAAGGTGGCAGGTGGCTGTTAAATTTACACTTGGTCGCGAGGCGTTGCTCGGGAATAGCAACGCCGGGTCCTACAAGCCCCACCGGTGGCAGCACCTGCCATCTCCGGGTAGTGCCGCATCATTTAACCACTGCATCACTGAGCCAGGCGTGGTGTGAGGACTCCAAGGGATCTATGAATGTGAAATCGAGAGTGACCATTAGCCCTTTAACTCTATTGCGTCATACCCATAATTCGGAGCTTAAGTTTCCCTTCCCATTTTTATTCGAAGCACGCAAGTTTCTCCGACGCAGTGCGCGACTTGCCTGCATACGATGCTACGAGAAGTTCAAACTCGCACTAAAGTTTCAAGAACTCTGGACGAATACAACTTCCAAAATCAACGTGCAAGACCGATAACATATGCAGGCGCGGTGTTTGGTTTATGTTTGAAATGAATAAGCACCAGTGACAGCAGTAATGATTTAACAAAAGCACGATTTTACATTTATAGTAAGTTAATCCGTAAACAAATTTCCCACCAGTACCACATCACAGCGTTTAGGCGTACGAGAACAAAGGAGCAGGGTCTGCTCGATGCACGGAGCGTACTCCTTGCCGAGCGTACAACGCCAGTTGAGGGCGCAACTCCCATGCATCTGTTCCTTTGAGGGAAGAAACATCCGGATTCAGCTGGCAGCGCCAGTGTAAGGGTCGGACGGGATCAGCGTAGATGGACAGGCAAGAAGGCCAAGCGGGAAAGGGGGACGGGTCCAGACTGCTCCTAATCACGTGACGCGGAAGAAAAGAAAGAGCGCGGGGGGGGGGGGGGGGGAGCAATATGCTGGCAAGGAAGGAGCACGAATCATCCGACGAATTAAAAGACGCGGACAGGAACAACAACGCTAAGAGACGGAGGCTGGATAGAAAGCGGCCGCATTGGACGCTAAGAGGACAGCGTCAGAGGTCGTCGCCGGAGCACTGTGCAGAAGGTCTGGGAAAAAGCAAAACAGAGAGAGAGAGACAGCGGAGGGACAGAGGGAAGAAGAGAGAGGGGAGCAAGGGGGGACAAAGAGCCGAGAGCGATGGTCGGCAGCACGGAAGAAGGCTTCGGAAATGGCGGGACATGGAGACCCTAAGAACAAATAAAAAGCGAATGCGCAAGACGCTCGAGATCGGAGCCTCTACACGAGCGAGGAAAGCCGGAACGGTCTTCAAGGCGACTGGGAAAGAAAGGGTGCCAGGGCCTCCCCTCTTTTTCGATTGCTTTCTTCCTGTTTTCGTTTGATGGCGGACGGATATAAAAATAAAAGAAACTTTTGAAAGAGAAAGAAGAGGTGAGATTAAGAAAGAAGGAAGAAAGAATTAGGAGAGGGCATCGCCGGAAGCCAAATAGAATGCAAAGAAGAAATGAAAACGAGACTCAGCAGGATCGGGGTGCGGCATGGGAGACCGAAGCGAAGCCGCCACTGAAAGGCGGGACGAAGAGGGAGATGGTGAGGAGGAGGAGGAGGAGGAGGAGGAGGAGGAGGAGGAGGGTGCATTGCAGCTTGGTTGAAACGAAGGAGGGCGAATGGAAGAGGAATGGGGAAAGCGGAGGGAATGTGGCGGGGAGGAATGGAAGGAACAGGGAGAGACGGGATAAGGTCTAAATAAAATGAAAGAAAAAGACACCTCCCCCCACCCCAACCCCCTCCTTCACCACCGACTCAGGGGGGGCCGCAGGCAAGCAAAACGCAAGCCATAGAAGACGGGCCCCCGCACCCGGCCGCGCGTGCGGCTGCCGCGGCGAAAGTGGTGGGGGCGCTCGGCCGATGGTGTCGCTGGTGGCACTAGACCGAGCCGCGCGGGGCCCGATCGGCGCCCAGACCCGCGCTCGCTACGGATGCTGCGCGACGGGCGTCAGCGGCCCGAGATGCATCGCTGAGAGAAGGCGCTCCCCACCGGCGGTCTTGGGCGCGCGCTCTGCGGATCTCTTTCCCTTCTCGCCGCGAGGCCTCACGGCGATACTCGGCTTTTCCGTCGGGAACTTTTCCTACGGCGGAGTGGGTCCGCAACCGTGTCTCAGCTGAGGCATCCGACTCCTGGATGGACTTTTTCTCAACTTGTCAGGTGATGTTCTCTGTGCAAGGAGAACTTCTTTTCCGTGCTCTGTGCGGCGTTCAGTTCGTCTCGCGCTTTTCTGTGGCATCCTGCTACGGACTTCGCTGCTGATGTGCTGCCCGATCTGCGATATCGATTGAGTGCGAACTTCGTCCGAGCTTCTTTGCAAGTAGTTGTTCCGCTTCTGGGCGCGTCGGTCGTCCAGGTGCCGTGACTGCTTCTAACTTGGGTGCTCTACTCCGGTGTTTTATCTTCCTCGAAGGATAAGATAGGCCAAAAAATTTCTACCAAAGGAGAGTTACAGCGCTTTCTGAGGAATCGCTCTTCGACGTCTCTGGCGAGGATCTCATCACCTTCTCTTGACGGACTAAAAGGGTGAGTCTTAATCTTTTCCTGTAAGCGCTCTTCAACAATCATTTTCTATGAATATAAATTATTGACTAAAAGAGTTGGTTCTCTACCGTTAATGGAACTGTACAGTGTGTCTGACGAGCTGAAATAATTCATAAAGTAGAGTGTGATTCCAAATTAAAAGAAAAAATAATTTAAAGGTATAGACCCGTGCACGATGCGGATTTCACCGAAATGCTTCGAAATTCGTAGTGATTTTTTCTACCGCCAAAGAAAGTATATTGCTAGAATAATTACATTTTGAAAATTAAAGGAGATGCTTCAGTGGTGTTACTAGTTTGTATAATGGGCTACAGCGCTACCTGTCGGCCACTAATGCACCAGTAAAATTTTGCGCGACTAAAGAAACTCCCGCACCTTCCTGTTCATTTCTGTGGAAGACGCATTGCGCTATAGTGGCTATATTTCAAATTGACTAATTTTTGCTCTTTTCTCTGCCTTTTGGATCATTCTGCATAGAACCCTTAAAATTTTGGCGGGTGACTGATTAATAACTTGAAAAATGTTGTTTCCGCATGATGTATCTCAACTGTACACTGGAGGTAAATTCGCGTGTGAAGTATAGTACGAAACAGCGAAGAAAATGATATTCTTGAAGCAAACTGTTATTATCAATGAAACTCTCTTGCATTACTACTTCCTGAGACCAACTGGGTTTTGCCTTTCTTAAGTGATAAATTCCTGCATGATGTCGTTGGGGTTGAGCGAATGCCGACGCCGTTGGAGTTTTGTGCAGCGCTCTAAAAAAGAAGAAAAATGAAGCACAGAAAAAAGTACCACTGACTGCAGCACTGAAAAGAAAAATTTGTTCGCCGTGCTTGTTTTTTTATATGGGGTGTGACAGGTTCAGGCTGTTCGGTCTTGCTTGTTAGAGTTTTCCAGGTTAACGGTTCTGCATTTCTTCTTACTCTCAGTTGAAAAGATCCCAGCCTCCTGAACAGACATCAGCAGAAATTTTAATTTTTAAGACTTTTTTCCTCTCCCGGACTAGATGCGGCAAATCCAGGCATATAAATAACCTCTGGGTGGCACTCCGGTTCAATACGCGGTTACTGATGCATCTAAACCCCGTATTCTCCTCTTGTATTAGTCATATTATACAATTGTGTGATGTGTACTCTGGTTATTTAAAAATAGCTACTCGGTTGCGCAGGGCGATAACGATGGATGCTTTTCAGCGCGGAAGTTTCTTTCAGCAGTTAGGCTTAACGTTTCGTGGCAGCCCCGGGCCGCGGTCATCCAACCGCTCTCAGCAGTGGCTGGGAGCTGGGTTTTCCGATGTTTGCGTTTTTCTCTACCGCACTGCGCATGCACGCGGTTCCAATTTAATTATGTTTAGCCGACCTGCTTCCTGTAAGGTGGTACCTAAGAACTGAATCGCAAAAGGCAAATCACTGCAAAACCTGATCACTGCTAGTCGGTCCAACCACAAAGAAAATTTAAAAAAAGTATCGAACGCCGCCTAATATTCGATGCGGTAAAAAAACACAAAAATTTCGAGGAAGCAGAACGTTTTTTAGATTGCGGTCAAGAATTGTCCGTCGCCATTGGAGACATTACCGGCTGAGAATATGCTTTCAAATAAAAGCAATGAAAACTTTGCTAGTATTCCACTTCCGCCTTTCAAGAAAAAAATAACGATACCATGCAACAACTCAGACCGAATGGAAATTTTTTGCTCATTTTGTAAGCTGGTAAGTATAATATGGAAAGACTCTTCGCGCTGCGCATAGTGATCGCGTAGAGTTGTTTGCGTGACGTGGCTGACCTTCTACGCGGAGGCCATTGGGCATGATTCACGCCACAGGGCGACAAAGGTGGCGGCGCGGTCATGTAGTTGTTTGTTCTCCTCTGAAGGGAATGCCCGAACGCGAAATGGGACCTTGAAAATTTTTCAACTTGGCTTCCCTCTTCTCGAAAAAGAAAAACACTCCACAACGTGACGGTACTCCAGTGTTTGCAAACTCTGTTCACCTGACTCATGCTTCGCTCAGAGCACTTTATATCTATGGAAATATTCTGCCACTTGGGCAGCTGGTTGGACAGCAGTTTGCTGAGCCTCGTTTGTGAAGCGGCGACCGAAGTTCTATGACAAGCAAAAAAAAAAAAGCTTTCGAAAGACCCTCGCTATTGCCAGGATATTTTGATAGCTATGCGTCCTAATAAATTGCCGATACCTCTGATGCTAAAAACTCTGCAAATTGTATTGCCTCATTTGGGTTCGTATTCATTGATATAGCGTGCGTTGCTACAACGCCTTCGCAGCAGCAATTTTAATGGCTTACTTGGCATCTAAAGAGCTGCCTTTTACATTGGTCTAGAAAGAAGTGGATTTTTGTTTTCTTGTCAAGTGAAGTGGGTACATACGTGAAATAAACGCTTTCTACAGACTTTCGAAATAAAAGCGAACCAATGTATGTGAAGAAGGTACCTGAAAATTGCGGGACGAACATGAGTCCCAACGCGGTGTGCAGAAGCTGCAAACGTCCCAAGGCAACCTTGAGGACTGAAACGCAAATTAAGGCAGAAAAAGTTAACGCAGAGTAACGCCGGCACGTTCGTTTATTATCTGTGGTCGTTCTTCTGCATAATATAACATACTGTGTTGCACTGTGCTTCGCCGCTGTTAAATATGAACAACGAATTGACCTTTAAGCTAGATCAACTGGTCGCAATGGCCCAGTGAAAAAAAAAAAAATTGAAATGAAATCAGAACAATTGTATGGGCCGCCTACATCCAAGACATGACAGGTATCTGAACGCACTCAATTTATCTCTATTTCCCATATCTCTTTCCGTCACTTCATATGTACTTAGCGTTACGCTTCGAGGCACGCGGAAGGCGACAGAGGAGCCACCCTTCGCAGAGAAACGGTTTCGGGGCGTAGCCTCTAACATCAGCTTCGTCGTCGTGTTCGTACTTCAAGGCAGTAATTTGCTCTCCGCGCTCGCCAGACAGTCGAGAGACAAGAGTGCCGACGACGACGCGTCTTCGGAGTTTCCTGAGCCGCAGAGGAGGAGGAGGAGGAGGAGGAGGAAGCGTCGTGTGGAAGCCTACACTCCAGCTGTCACTCCTTCCTTGCACGCGTAGACCGCACACAGCTGAGAGAAATAAAGAAGTTACGAGGAATCGTCTTGGGGGTTCAGGGAGGTGATCAGGGAAGGAGAGTAGGGCGGTGTTAAAGTCTACTGTTTGGAGAGAGAGAGCACGCTGGAGGAGAAATTTGGACGTGGCAAGCAGGGCGGAGAGCGTAGGTGGCGTGCCGACTCGGCGTCCCGCCTAACGATGTGGTGTGCTGCCAACGGCGCTGATTAACAGGACGCGTGTCCTCTCTTTCTCTCTCGTTCCTCCTCACACGCACACTCTCTCTCTCTCTCCTCCATCCTTCGCAGCGAGTAACGCCCTCTCTCATGGTTTACCCCGGCGCTGCTAATAGAGAAGACCCGATTGTACGGCTCCTTCTTCGAGCGGAAAACATAGACAGACTTAAGTGCAGATACATGGAAACTACGAGCCTGATAGACAGAAACGGAGCAGCGATCCGCCCGAAGACAGGAGGCGGGAAGGGGCGAGATATCTCGCACCCGTTCCGGCGAAACTGAAACGAGACGACGGGTACTTTCGCAAGGGCTTTGGGGAGACACCTTTCGCGAAGAAAGATGAGTCCTGATCAAACACCGAGGAAATAGACTCTTCAAACAGGAAGCCCTCATATTACGGGGACGGAGGAAGAGGATTAAACACGAAGTCGGACCAAAAATGGCCCGTCTGGCGAGGCAGACGAGTTTGTTCGAGAGTGACGCGCAAATTCTGGACGGGGTGCCTTCACGTGTGAAAACAGCACGGCTTGCCGAGGATAAACCAATTGGGATATGCGCAGAAGCATGAGCATGCGAGGACTGTTTGCAAAAGGGTGCGATCTTTTTTCTTTCCCGTACGCTTTTATTTTTACCTTTATTTTGATAAAAATATGTGATGAAATTCGCATCGCACAAAGCTGAGCATGAGCGTCAGTATGACGACAGCAATGCTTTTTTATTTTAGCTGAAAGCCTTCATCAGACCTAGCAGACGGGCGAGCCTCAATATAAACGAAAAGCCGTCTTTGAAACAGTTTACTACTAACACGAAACTATATAACAAAACTGGCACTCCCCAAGGCCAGAAGTACAATCCACATAGCAACAGTGTGGGAAAAATTTATTCCATGTTAATTAACAAAGCCTGAATGCAGTAGACGTAGCGTTCGCTATTATCATTCCAGACTAGCGCCAACAGGACCGGCACACTTCCTCTTCAGAGGGCATTGACCAGCCTGGAATGCATTATGAGCCTGCATTTGGAAAAGAAAAAGATACGTTGTTTGCGACATCCGAAAAATCTCGCTTTCGGCGCTGGCCTCAAGCCAAGTAAGAGCCGTGATCTTCACTTAACAACCACCTTCGGGCTCTTGCGCGACTGATACGTGAGGTGCGCTCCTTTTCGTTTCCGGTGTCTACAGCGTAGCTTTTCTGGTCTTCTTTCGCCCTGCAGGCAGTTGCAGTAAGACGAGGCATCTATGCATCGTTCTAAGGGCCATTTAGAGCACTCCTATGCACTAGGGGGAAGCTATTTAAGCGACCTTGCGCGGGTGCTCCGTACAAGATCACCCTGGACAAAAAAGGGCTCAGCACCTTTCAATGACTTCACTAGCTGTCCCGAGGGAAGAAATA